>NC_040013.1:39889916-40157887 GCF_000972845.2 Larimichthys crocea | reverse complement strand
AAGCCGGTTTTCAAGATAAAGACACTTGATTTTGTCCTTTATTTATACAAAACATTATACTATTGCCATTCAATACTACATTATATCAGAGATACTTTAGATGTTGTAAGCGGTACTCAAATACCAGTCTTAAAGGATATTAAAGTTCTAAGAGCAGAAAACTGTAGATAAAACCCATTTCTGTATAGCCAACTGGATCTGCAAAGAAATAGCAAGGCCCAACTGCCCCCCAATATAAGAACAACATTGACTATTGACTATTGCGACATTTCGGGTTCTCGGGCGGTTCTCCCTGCCTGAGAACATCCACCTCTCCATGGCCTCCGCGGACTTCATGAGGAACATCAATGTAGGTCACGTTGAAGTCACTGCTGTTTGTGTGGCGCCTCTCTCAGCTCACTGCACTCTGGAAACAAATAACGAGCCTTTAATTCAGCAGCTGATTGATATATTGTGCCCATATTTGCTTTTAAAGCCGGTTTCAAGATAAAGACACTTGATTTTGTCTTTATTTATACAAATATTATACTATGCCATCAATATACATTATATCAGAGATACTTTAGATGTTGTAGAGGTACTCAAATACCAGTCTTAAAGGATATTAAAGTTCTAAGAGCAGAAAACTGTAGATAAAACCCATTTCTGTATAGCAACTGGATCTGGCAAAGAAATAGCAAGGCCCAACTGACAATATAAGCAACCAACATTGATATCTGACTATTGCAGACATTTCGGGTCTCGGCGTATATGTAATCTTACAATCTGATGTGCTTTTTTCTGCTATGTAATGCAGAAATAATGTTAGTGGTTAATGTCACTGCAATATTTATCCAACAGATTAAGAGAGACCAAGCAGCTCTGAGCTTCATGTCAACAAGAACTGGTGTTCTGTTACTTAACATGCAGAAATTAAAACAGAAGTTAGACTTCTGAGTGCCTTTGTATAGTTATACCAGGGTAAGATCTACATAGAAAAGGTCTGTTTACATTCCAGGTCCAAAATCTATGAATATTCCACCTCAAAAATCAGTGTGCATCTCAAAAATCTTGCATACTCTAGTAACTTCAGCAAATATGGGAGTGACAATGATCTCCACATTAAATGTTGTTACTTTAATCACCCTGCTCTCTTTCTGGTGCCACTCTGAGAACAAACACATAATTTTAACGTCCACCACCGCTGTGACTCTTCTGTATTTGTGCTCCAGTGTGTGTTAGTATATAAATTATTATCTGTGACCGTCCACAGGAACACCTCAGCGTTTTGCATGAAGACCCAGTGGACCTGCAGTTCAACCAATCAGGATACCTCTTTCTGGCCAGTGAGGATGTCGCTCACATCATGGAGACAAACTACAGCACCCAAAGGTGTCTGTCATTCATTATTACATTACATTCAGTACATTGAATAATAATTATTAGTCAATTAATGATCTTACTTTGTGATTCTGCTGTAGGGATGCTGGAGCCAAAGTTGCACTTCTCTCACCGACACAACTAAAGGAAAAGTTTCCATGGATAAACACAAATGGTGTGGCGCTTGCCTCATATGGTGAGTTGATATTTGGTCACTCTGTATAGTTGTAACGTTTTTAGCAACAACATTTGCTCTGCTATGTGTCTATATTTGTATTAGTGTGACATTCTTGATTGTGGCACACATACTCTATATCTGCTGCCATGTAGTTTTGTGTAGAATAAAGGTAGAGTCACATTTCTTTTCCCACCACAACCTTCCTTGTAGTCCTGTTTATAGCCCACATCTATGTTGACTCTTGCTTTTCAGAGAGGGGAGGGAGTTTTTCTTTTCTTTTTTTTGCAATAATAAGAGAGACACATTGCAAACACTTAAAAGGAAGGATAAGGTTTGAGGTGTTATGGGTAAAGATAACTTTCTTTTGACAATGATGTTGTGAGTTGCTGTTTTTACATGTTCATCTGTGTATCTCAGTGTAGTAACTGTGTTTAAATGAATTGCAGGGCTGGAGAACGAGGGCTGGTTTGACCCCTGGACTCTGCTGAACGCTTTCAGAAGGAAAGCCATCTCCATGGGAGTTATTCAGTGTTGTGGAGAAGTTACAGGTTGGTTATGACGTCCTGACACAAGAACGTCCTGATGTAACTCTGTTTATTTTTTAGACCTCGTTAAAAAAATCACTGTCAGTATCACTCTTATTTCAACACTGCCGTAAAAAACTTGCCCGCGTCTACCGTGGTTTAGTATTTTGTATTTTAAGCTGCATATAAACTTTGCAAGCACTCTTTGTTTATGTCAGGTCGACGTCTGCCCGGTCCAAACCTCTGAATAAAATATAACCACACGTTTAGTAAGAGCACAAACACAACATCTGCTCCATTGTTCATTCGTAAAAATAAATAAAAAATCATGTTTTCTCAGTTTTTGGTTTCTCAGTTTTCAGCGTCTACAACTCGAATACACATGGGAAGTTATACTGACTGAAAAGGTGTAGGCTGAAGCCTTTGTTTATTGCATCTGCCCTCTTTGCATGATTTTGTTATACACTGTTGCATGTTTTCATTTTAGGACATATTGTGCATATATATATTTGTATTGTTTATATTTTTTAAAAATATTTTCTTAATGCACTGATACAAAGGAAATGACATTATTTCAAAAGTGAATAATTGGTATTTTAATAATTAATTAATAATGTTTTATTCAGTTATATGTCTTACATTACTGTTTCTTCCACAGATTTTAAACATACAACAAACATGGTGATGACCGCTGATGGTGAACATCTGGGTCTCAGGAGAATACATTCTGTCAAAGTAAGCAGTGGTGGAAAGTAACTGAGTACTATGTATTATATATATATATTACTATATTCCTTATATTCTTCCTTATTTTTTACTTTATGTTTGTTTTGCACCAAATACACTAAGACATATTCCTTGTTTGTGAAAACCTACTTGGCAATAAACCTGAATCTGATTTTGATTCTGACTAAGTAACTAGATACATTTACTGCAATACTGTACGACCTATACTTTTAAAATCTACTTGATACTTCTACTCCGTTCCAGGGAAATGTTGTATTTTTACTCCACTGCAATTATCTGACAGTTTAAGTGACTGTACAAATCAAGTTTTTACATATAAAATATTCAGTATGATGAATGTTTTATATAGTTTAATAATAGTGTGGTTTAAATGAATAATAATGGTTGCAGTAAGTATTATATTTATCATGTATCACTTACTGAAATTTTAGTTCTTTATTTTTTTCTTTCCTGCTTTGGGACTTTTTGGGGCTTTTTTGTTTGTTTATTTTGCTTTTGTGGGACTTTTTGGGGCTTTTTTGTTTGTTTATTTTGCTTTTGTGCAAACAATGAATAATATAATTGGAACATGGCCGACATCATATATGATCATATGCAATCTTTTATCTTAAAAATGAATTTTAATATAATTAGCTGTACCTCCACTAACCATAACAGCAAAATTATACACATTAACGCATTCCACTATAATCATCTGATAATATCGTCATATAGGATAAGATGAGCTGGACTTACCCATACTGTGGAAATTCACTTGTTACAGCAGCTCACAATACACAAGGTGGAAAAGACATTTCTCATAAATAAGAAATATATAGAAAAGTAGAGTACATGTTATATATCGTATATCATTGGTGGGGTTAATTTTTCTGCCAAAAGAATACTTTTACTTTGATACTTTAAGTACATTTATAATTCCTTTGTACTTGTACAGTCTCAGAATTTTTAATGCAGGACTTTTACTGGTAATGGAGTACTTTTACACTGTTGTATTGGTACTTTTACTGAAGTAAACGATCTGAATACTTCCTGCTCCATCGTGGGACTGTGACCAACTCCTTTGTTTAACTGCCACAGCACCGTAGGAGCAGCATAGCATCGTTCATGGTGATAATGTGTGATGTTGTGTTGAGCAGGTGCAGATGTCGAACAGCTTGGAGTACCAGCCTGTGGAATGTGCCATTGTGGTGAATGCAGCAGGAGCCTTTTCTGGTAAACTGGCAGAGATGCTGGGAATTGGCCTCGGCCCTAAAGACACCATTGCAGGAATTCCAGTGCCCGTTGAGCCTCGGAAAAGGTTGGTCATTGACTTTAAGAGGCATACTTTCCCTTTTTCTTAAAGAAACAGCCCCGATAGCTGTCAAAATGTCTGGTTTTCTTTGAAAGGGACTGGCAGTGCCCTCACAGCGCAGTTCTTTATTATTCTCATCTTTAATTTGAGGCTGTTTCAGTCCAGATCCAATGAATGGTGTGAAAATTGTAACCTTATTTAAATGTACAGGGGAAATAGTTTCAGCACTCACCCAGTATGAATGTGAATACCCTCAAACACACACATTTAAGGACAGGTTATACTTGAAAAGAACATATTGTCAGACCACAATGGAAATCAAAAGTGTTTCTAGTTTTTTCAGCCACAGTCAAAGGAGGAGTGAAAAGTCGGCTGTCCTTGAGAGAAAGAAGTGACGTTATCTCTTTTAAATACAGGATAACGGCAATATATTTACAGACACCCAACGGTTCCCACCATGAGCAAGCACCTGGCAACAGTGGCAAACGTCAAGCAGAACCCAGCTCATGGTCAACAGACATCGGGTTGAGTTTAGAGAGGAAGAGGGAAAAAGATGCACAGCTGCAGTTACAACAGAAATATGACTAATATTTAAAATATTACTGACAATAATAATAATATTGGCAGTGGGTGTCAAGCAGGTGTTCAGCAGGAGGCTCAGCCACACTTATTCTAAATTCTTATCCCACCCACACAAGATCAAAACCACAGAGAAAGGACTGTAAAAATATAGTCTATGAAAGGTATTACTTTTGTAACTCTTTTTCAGGTATATCTACGTATTCCACTGTCCTGATGGTCCAGGTTTAGACACTCCCTTCCTGATTGATTACTCTGGAGTTTACTTCAGAAGAGAAGGCTTAGGAGGGAACTACATCGCTGGAACATCACCAGAGGAGGTTTGTTGGAGTTCAGGGCTGTTTCTCTCTCTATTTTAATGAATAAGAATCAGAAGTGTTAGTGTTTTATTCCTTTTGTCCATCCTCAGGCGGAGGAGCCAGATACCAGTAACCTAGAGGTGGACCACCAATTTTTTGAGGACAAGATTTGGCCCTACTTGGCCAATCGTGTTCCTGCATTTGAGAAACTGAAGGTACATTTGGCTATATAACTGCTCACTATATGAGTTTTCATGTTTCTTTGCCTGGTTATCATTCTACGGAGAAGAAAATCTTTTTTATGTTGTTTAGCTGTTTTCACAGATTAGTGTAGATGTATCTTAGCTCTCTTTCTCTTGTTCTTGCCCTCAGGTGACGAGTGCGTGGGCAGGTTTCTATGACTACAACACCTTCGATCAGAACGGCATCATCGGTATCCACCCCATGGTCAACAACATGTACTTTGCCACCGGTTTTAGCGGCCACGGCCTGCAGCAGTCCCCCGCGGTGGGTCGTGCTGTGGCAGAACTGATCCTGGATGGGGGCTTTAAAACGTTGGACTTGAACGGCCTCAGCTTCAGACGCATTATGGCCGAGGAGCCCATGCTGGAGAGGAACATCGTATAAAGGAGCTGGAACCGTGGCTCACACGCCCGCCAAAGCTAAATTATGACAAAAAAAAAATCAGTACGACAACTGTATGACATAAATTCATGACTCAAAGTGTCAAAAACCTCTAACAGCCATAAGATGTATGACTTTTGCCAGTCGGGACAAGTGTGACATTGCTGTAGAGCAACATAGTCCCCACTTTGACAGCAGAGAGCGCTGTCTGCTTCCTGTTTCCCAGAGTAGAAGAAGTACTCAGATCTTTTACTTAATTAGTAAGTACAAATAACACGGTAAAAATACTGTAAAAACTGTTACAAGTAAAAGTCTTAAATTGAAAATATTTGTCAAGTGTAAGTATATCTTGATGCTAATACTTAAAAATATACTTAAAGTACCAAAAATAAAAGCACTCATGCAGAACGACCCATGTCAGAATAAAATATATTATAACATTGGATTATAATCATTGAGACCTGACACATGAATATGCAAGCATGTAATGTTGTAGCTGGTAAAGGTGGAGCTAATTTTAACCATAAATGAAATAGTACTTCAAGACTTGTTTTGTCTGTCACAGAGGACAAATTTATCACAAAACCTCTCTCTCTACCTCTACACAGTATCAAAAAATAAGTAAATCGTGACATGAAGTCAAATGTTTCTCCAATTAAGAGGCAATGAATTATATATATTCACATTGCATACACATATAGCGTATTAACGTGTATGTTTTCATACCTCTGGTGCAAAGGAAATTAGAATGTATTGAATTCAATACTACAAACTTAAAAGGTTTTTGTTAAACGGATGACAGCTTTAACTTTAACGCTCGTGTGAACAATGTGTACTTGGATTAAGTCGAGAAAGATGCTTTCTAGAAAGATGAAACTCTGGGAAAATGTCGGAAAAGAGGAACTCTGTTTCATTTAGAAACCTGTGTGCTGTTAAGCCAACAGTTTACACGGCCATTGCGCCGTGTAAACTGTAAAAATGGCAAAATCCTGACTTCTGCTTTTGAGTTTTCCAATGAACAGGAGTGTTGATGCTGTTGTGTAACACAGATGATGTGAAAATGTGTATAAATTTAAGCTGAGACATCAGCAGCATCTTTATCTCCAGATGTACTGTAGAAGACTGTACAAAGCATACTTTGGGTGTGTACAGGAATGTTTAACAAAAAAAAAATTGTTCTTGTTACATTCAGGTACTTTTTTAAAAGTTAATTATGTTTTCATGATTGTTTAATTTTCAGATTTACTCTTCAATCAACATACTGTACATTGATAATTGATATTTTCATATTATTCAATGCTATATTCTTTTATAAGAAACGAAATACGTTGAAATACAAAATGTGCTGAATGATGCTATAAATTAAACCTTCATTTTGATTCACGTTGTGCCATTTTCAATTTGTGAGTTTTTCCATGTTCTTCTTCTTTATACTTCTTCTCCACAACAATTCAGAAGCAAATGTTGTACTTTTTATTTCACTGGAATCTTTAAAATCTTTAGTTTCTAGTTACATTGTAGATTCAGATTAATAATACCCAAGACTGTAAATATAGTGGTATTTAATTACAACATTAAGTATTCATTAGGGCCCAAGCACTGGGGTGCGAGGCCCTATTGAATTTCGAATGTTTATTTATTTTTTTTCTTCATCTTCCTAAAAGCAAATCGTATTTTTGATGGCCTATATGTATTCAACAACTCACGAAGATTTGCCTACCCCCAGAAAGTTGGGTGTATGTTTTCTCGGGCTGGTTGAGAAGGGGTCATTTTTTAACAAACTCCTCCTAGAGTGTGGGCGTGGCGCTCCATCAAATTTGACCATTTGATCCAAATTTCCCTCTGCATGTGGTCTATTTTAACAAACTCCTAAGGATTTTATCCAATCAACTTCAAACTTGGTAGGTGCATTCACGTAGGCGCGCATGTGCGAGGGCCCGACCAATGCTGCTTGCAGCTTTAATTAGTGATTATATTTAATGAATGAAGGTGTTCAGTTGCTTCTATTTACATATTTACAGCCTTGTTTGTGTTTCCGTACTCGGCTGCTGCAATCTACAACATTACAGGTGTTGTACAGAAATGGTCATTTCTGTTTTTTTATGTTTTCATATCAATTCACCAGCGTGGAGCATCAGCTCCAATTTAAAGCAAACTGTATGAGCAAAATATAATTTGGAAGTAAAAGAAAACAAAGAGAGACCCTAAAAGACTAAGAATGTCTCATGAGTAAGTAACTTTGGCATTTTTTCCTCCTTAAATAACATCAGTGATGGAAGAAGATCATTTATTTAAAGGACCAGCATGCATGAAGGTGAAACTACAGTGACCATGAAAAGTGTGAAAAATGCATAGGGCCCTATCCAGAACCAGTGGTTGAGTCTGGGCTGCTGCAGAAACATGGCAGCTCAACATGACGACGCTGTGGAAGAGGACACGGCGTCTGGAGGTATAGAAGTCTCATTCTCAGGTAGCAGTAGTAATTATACACTAATGAAAACACAGTTTAATCCGACTCCCTGGAACTGTAAGCAAAAGAACCACAACAATGTAACAAAATACTAAGTCCGGTTTGAAAGCAAATACAACTTAAAAGTATCACAACTAATAACCTTTTCTGCTGTGAGTGTTACACTATTGTATAAAATTATATTGTTAAAGGTAAGGTCTGACATTTGCACTTTGTTTGTATCACTAGATGAAGAACCTGAAGCAGAAGGTTAGCTTAGCACAAAGACTGAAAACGGTAGGAAACAGCTAGCCTGGCTTTGTCTAAAGGTAACTAAATCCACCCAACAACACCCCTAAACCTCACAAATTAACACATTGTATTATTTGGTTAATCTAATTTTACAGTGGGCTATGTGATTGACTATTTGGCTCAGGACCTGTAATTGAAAAATACATCAACATGTGGAAACAGCATTTCACAGCTGTAGCTTGTCACGGTTGGAGCTACTTCAAACTATGTCCAGTTAGGTAGTTTAGTCCAGTGATTCCCAACATCTCCAAACAGTCACAAGATATCCAAGGGGTGTGTTTTTGTGTGTTCTGCTTTCCTTTTCTAAATTATTGGATAATTTTACCACTTTGGGCCTCAAATTTTAGAGGGTAAATATCTCATTGGTGGAACTGCAACAAGAAAAATTAAAGAGGCCCTAATAATCAGGCCCCCAGATATTTTCTGAGGGACCACTAGAAACCACCGACAAATACATTGTAAAAAAGTACAATATTTTCCACTGAAACGTAGTAGAGTAGAAGTACTATTAAATAGAAATACTCAAGTTAGGGGGTTGCATAAGGGTTGGTATTCTGTTCAGTCGGAAACTATTTTGCACCTTGTTTGTTAAGCTTGATGATTCAAAACGTGTTGTGGTTATCTCTTGCAACTAATCCGCCCCCCCAAATACTTGCACATCCTCCACACATTAACTTCCTGCAGCAACATAAAGTGTAAGACTGAATACAGTCTTTGTCACACCGAGAGTTTCACTTGAAGAACAAAGTCCACTCGTGATGTTTGCGGTAAATGTGAAAGTAGAACAGCAAAAAAAAGTTTCATGTAATGAGCTTATGGAGAACATGAACAGTTGTTTGTGTGCCATAAACCTCCCTACATATTAGCATCTTGTGGTTGGGTCAGAGTCCCTTTATTTTTATAAGGTGGTGGGTACTTTTGCACAGAAAATGGTGAGGATGTAACACCTCACTAGGCTTTTGTCACTGCTGTGATCCTCTGACATTTATCAGTGTGACGGTTCCCTGGGTAATTTGAATGGGTGTTTCCACGCCCAGCTGATTGTAGGTGGAGAAGCCTGGGAGTTAGGAAGAGTATAAAGCTCCACCCATTAACTTCGCTCTGCCTCTCTCTCTGGCAGGCTCCACCCACCTCTCCAGGCTGCCTCATGGTTTTTTGGTTTCACACCTCGCAACTACACATTTTCACTCATGCATACATGCAACTTCACCACTGATTGACTGATTAACACACCCTATTGTTTCTTTGGTTTGTGTTTGGTAAAAGATGTTTGTGTTGTTGAGTTCTTTACAATAAATTACTTTAATTTTGTTCTTCGGTTTGCTCCAGCTTTATATTTAGAGTACAGAAATGAGAGCGGTATCAATCTTCTGATCTAGATCTCAGCAAGAAAATGAATATTTCCTGAAATGTCAAACTATTCATTTAACTACAACTCTGCTAATCTAATTCTTGCAGAAGAAAGTGAATGGGTTTATTTCCAAAATGTTGAACTTTATATTCATGTGCAGCTCTGTTCACTGTTCTCTGGCTGTTCACTTGTGTATTCACAGATGCACCTGCACACCTGACTGAAGGACTCACTGTGTTGTAGCAGATAGTTACTAAAGTAGCTTGTAAGAGTCTTGCGGAGTCTCTGCAGTCGAATCAATACAGCAGAACACTGTCTGCATCTTCAAGCATCTTCATTTGCATGCAGCTAATGCCATCTGTGTCTATCACTGAGGGGCATCTTATCAGTTGAAGACCTCTCTTATATCATAACAGATCATAGAATTATGCTCCACAAATATGAAAATGGTCTGTCTTCAGCCAGAAGAACAGGAAAGACATTCTGTTCCCGCAGCTCTTCATTTTGATGCAAATGTGAGGCAGCCTTGCAGGTTCGAAGGGGGGAAGGGGGACCAGGGGAAATGCAATTGAGGGATTTCTTTGTGAGGCCCGATGCAAATCCCAAATGTTCTCAGGGCTGAAAACAAAAACAGCATGGGTGCAGCACCGGCCACGTTGGCCCCTTCAATAGATGCACCTTCTGCCACACAAAAGCACTGAGGGTTTTTTTCAGAATATTCCCCTCCTCACGCTGGTCAGAATATACACTGCCAAGAACGTCAGCCATCATGAATCCAGAACTGATAAAGCTACTGGTTGTGGTATTAGACTAGTCGAGTGATGAAGGGAGGCGCCCTGCATGTCAAAGGGAACTGACGCTCACTGGGAGCTCTCTGACTGGCTCCTCCGTCTGTATGAAGCCAGTGTACATGGTGGCATGTGGCTGGGATTAGGAAATTTCACTGTGGATTAAAATCTTTCCAACGCCTCCATGGCCACTTGCTAAAAGAAAGGAGTCTAAAGTTCCAGCACTGAGCACTCCGGGCCCATGGTCTCACTTAGCAGGTATGTCGTAACAAAACTTTCTTTCTGCAAAAATGAGGGTGGTGGATGAATGATTCACAGTTTAGAACTTTAGTTTGTTGTAGATGCTTGGGAACATCTTTCAAGTACTTGTAATCTCTCTAAACAACAAAGATATCCAAAGTCTAATATATACAGTAGTGTTTTTACTGCTACTTGGAGAAACGTTTTTTATATAAAAGTGCTTCTTTAAAGCCTCATTAAGAAGAAAAAACAACAATAGCACAAGTAGTTTTGTCCAACACAAAAATGGTAATAACAAAATATGTACATAATAAGGAACCGATGATGTGTTAATAATAAAACTTTTGCGTGATCGCAAACTCTTAGACAGTTGACAGACAGTTTAATGCGTTAGTAATTGGTACCTTTTCCCCAAAAAAATATGTCTTTAAAGTTTTGCACCATTTTTTTTTCAAAGCAAACAAGCTTGTTGAATCTCAATCTTGCGTCTAATCAGTTGTTGTTATGTAAGGATCAAAGTGGTCCACGTGGTCCATACTGCACAGAACAAATGGGTACAACAACTCAAATAAATGTATAAAGCATTGTTGCACTCTCCTGTCCGATGCTCTTACATTTTACAACCATTTTCGTCATGAATTGAATTTGAACTATGTGAACATTAATTTCCCTGGCAACAAATCAAACACACTGTATTGCAAAATATGCAAAAGTCTACGTGATAGTTTAGGTATTTAGCACCGATAACTAGTCAGGTTAGGGTTCAGGTTAAATGATAAGTTTAGTGATATCGAATATTTTTGTCAACAAATGTCTGTGGCTCTGGTGATGAAAATGTTTAATAACAGGTCACAAATAAATATTTCCACTTTTGAAAAAGGTTACTTGCTAAAATAAGTAACATAAATAACATCACTCAAACAGAAGTAAAATGAATCACAGGAAATGATGGAACATGTCACCCAGTGCAACAGTGTGGCTCACTGATGTGTGTGTATGTGTTGTAATAGTTTTTAGATAGTTTTGATAAATATATATCCTTACAGTTAGTGGAAACACAAATCATGACACAGCACGGTCCTTCTTAGCTCCCTGGTCCTTAAAGTGAATAATCAAATCATAATCATCAAAGCAGTGGAAATATTAATATTTAAATAACCTGTCTAAAGCTAGCCCCTGTTCATTTTGTTTAAGGACATTGGGGGTCACATGTTGTAAGTTCCTTCTCTGGAATACCTAAATGCAGCTTTGTACTAATCTTGTGTTTGCTCTCTCCAGCTCCAGGATGTTCAAGCTGCTCCAGGGTCACATCCAGCCAGCTGGACACAGAAGTGGCAAAACCCGCCTGGTCACCAAAGACGGGCGCTGCAACATTGAGTTCGGCAACATTGAATACAGTAACCACTTTGCATACCTTGTGGACTTCTGGACCACCTTTGTGGAGATCCGCTGGCGCTTTGTTCTCCTCCTGTTTGTAGCTTCATTCACGGGCAGCTGGTTTATTTTCAGCCTGCTGTGGTACTGGATCGCAAAGAGCAACGGAGATCTGATGGGACAAAACCGCACGGATGGACATGTCCAATGTGTAGACAATGTTAATGGCCTCACAACAGCATTCCTCTACTCGTTGGAGACCCAGACCACCATCGGGTATGGTGGCAGAGCGCTGACTGGACACTGTGCCGGCACTGTGGCTCTAATTATCATCCAATCTCTAATTGGCGTCTTTATCAATTGTTTCATGTGTGGGGTCATCTTGGCCAAGATCTCCTTACCCAAAAAAAGAGCAAAGACTGTCACCTTCAGCGACACGGCAGTCATCTGCTTAAAGAAAGGAAGTCTATGTCTCCTGATCAGAGTGGCCAACCTTCGAAAGACGTTATTAATTGGCAGCCAGATCTACGGCAAGCTTCTTCGGACAACAACCACACCAGATGGAGAGACCATCATCCTGGACCAGATTGACATTGACTTTATGGTTGACGCCGGGAAGGATAACTTGTTTTTTGTTTGCCCTCTGACCCTCTACCACGTGATCAACAGATCGAGTCCGTTCTATGAGCTGTCAGCTGACTCTCTTTCCCAGCAGGACTTTGAGCTGGTGGTCTTTTTGGACGGGACGGCTGAGTCCACCAGCTCCGCCTGTCAGGTCCGAACCTCCTACATCCCACAGGAGATTCAGTGGGGATACAATTTCTTGCCCATCATCTCCCGCACCAAGATGGGAAAGTATCGCGTGGATTTCTCAAACTTTTCCAAAAGCGTTCAGGTCACCACGCCACACTGCGTCCACTGCTTCGAGACAGACTACGACCAGAAAAACCAAAACAGCCACAGCTTGGAAAATCACAATAACCAGGAGAAGGTTGGCATCGATAACCTGGGGTTCCAGGTGATTGACATTCATGAGTCTGTGGACATGACTAAAATGTGAGAAACTTGTTTTCAGACTAAAAGTAAAGCAACTCAGGATGTGGGACATAAACGTCTTTGTCACTTCCTTTTACACAAAGTTTCACTTTTAGTCAGACTGAAGACGAGTGAATGAGAAATATTTTATTGCATTGCTTCATCCAGTGAATTAATCATCGACTCTTTTGCCTCAAACAGCAGAAACATTAAATGCTGTTAAACTGTGTGCATAAAAATTCAGACATTAGCTGGAATTAAGCTTTTGCTCAGTGGCTCATTACAATCAAAGCACCTTTAGGACTTGGGACTTTGTCTAAGGTAATGTGTAAACGAGGGAGAAAGAGGGATTTAAGTTTTGACGCATGGAAAATAAAAGGAGTAAAATACTGGATGGCACAGTGGGTACTTCTTGAGGAGATTAGGGCCTGAGCCTGTTATAATGAAAAACTGTGTGGGGAAGAAAATAATAAGTAGGACAAGACTTTTGAGTTTTATCATTATTCCTACTAAAACATTAACTGTATGTTGTTTTTTTGTCATGTTGACACATCTTGTATGCCCTGATAATTAGGATACTGTGAAGATAGCTGCTGAATGTGATGATTTTACTCCTGACCAGTCTACAGTTTGTAGATCATACTGTGTAACACTGACACTTCATCTCAGGGAAAGTAACATCTTCAGTTAGAATAAACCTTTTTTTTTCCACAATTCATTGACATATTGTTCCTTCCTAGGTTTTCTCCACACTAAATATCAGAATTATGATTATATCATTAACAGTGGTGGAATATAGTTACTCGAGTGCTGTAAATATATACAAATTTGAGGATTCTTCTTTGCTACTCCCCTACATTTCAGCCTCATGTCTCATTGTAATACTGATGCTTAGCTGAACAAACAAGACAATCAGCAAGATAATTAGCTGTTTCTACAGTTATTCTTAATCTGATTTGGTTGGATTTCCTACGTCAGATAAAATTAGGTGGTGGTAACAGTAAAGTAACATCAGTGCACCATCCATCCATTATCTGTAACTGCCCCAGCTGATTTAGGGCTGGAGGTGTGCACCCTGGACAAGTCTGCAGTTCATCACAAGGTACAGAGAGACAGCCATTCACACTGCAATTTAGAGTCACCAATTAAACTATTAAGGTCATGTCTTTGGACTGTGGGAGGAAGCTGAAGTACCCAGAGAGAACCCACGCAGACACACGGAAAACATGCAAACTCCACACAGAAACGCCCCAGCTGAGGTTCAAACCAGGAACCTTCTTGCTGTGAGGCAACTGCAACAGTAATATATATCCAAAAACATCATATAAGAGGCGCCCCATGCAAAGTCCAGCAGCCCAGGGCTCGAATCTAACCTGTGGCCATTTGCTGCATGTCATTCCCTCTCTTTGATCCCCACCTTCCGGTCGCTCTTCAGCTGCTACTATACAATAAAGATTCAAAATACCTTTAAAAAACAAACACACATCATACATAACAATAAAACACCAACTGGGACCAACATTCTGCATAATGAGTACTTCTACTTTTGATATGCTGGGTAAATTTAGCTGATACTTACATACCAGATTTTTACGTCTATTACTCTGTGGATAAGTGTGGCATTAGTACTTTTACTGGTGGGGCATTGGTGAATCTAGATCTAAATACTTCTTATACATCTGACTATTACAAATGCAGAAAAGTGCTGATGTAGCTATAGTGTTTGGCTGTTTGTTTGTTTACATTTCTGGATAGAGCTGGCTCCAACAGAGACTGTGTTGTTCTCACTATTAAGCAAGAGATAAACTGAGAGGCACAGAGGTCGGGTTAAACAAGCATTAAGAGATTTCAAATGCAAACACACTGCATACATTGTTAGCAGCTATATATTGTAACTGTTACGATGAAGGATTCGTCAGCTTGTTTACAAATCAGACTTCTTGTTTAGCGTCATGAGCTGAGCTGTTGAGATCAGTTCTGTTGAGACATTAAGCTGTAATTTTACAAAGATTAGCTGGTGTTTACACATAATTCACTTATTTTATTTCACCGCATGTTTCACATTCACTGTGCTTGTGTCCAGTCGCAGGACCATAACAAATACGACAAAGCACTGATGCGCATGATGAACATCTGGAGAATTTGGGTGTATTATGTGTGAAAATCCTGTTAAGACATACAGTACACTGTGTAAGACAGTTAACATCAAAGGACGCACAGGACAACTCATTCTTCTTTTCTTCTTTTTGATTATGATGATTTTTTTCAAAAATGCTGTTATTTTTAAACAAAATCACTTATTTAAATAAATAAATAATGTACATTTTGCTCATACTTGAGTAGGATTTTGAATGTAGATGATTTTTACTTATAATGTAGTATTTTTACATTGTTGTATATTGTACAGTTCTTAAGTATTTGTACTTTACTTACTTTTGTTTTAGGGTACAGTATTCTAACATTAATGAAATGTGCAGTATGCTAACATAAATGTGAAGCTTTGGGACAAAACAAGGCATTTTAAAGGTTCACCTTGGGGTTTAGAGAAATAGTGATGTGGTTTAAACTATTTTTTTCTTACAATTTAAGTAGTAATACTTCTGATAAAGTCGTTAAAATGAGCTCAAGAACCAAATCAAATGTTTCTTATATTTCATACATACAGTATAATAACACTGACAACAGCCTTTCAGCTGTGTAACAACCACTTTTACTTTTAATACTTTAAGTGCATTTTGCTAATAATACTTTACATAATGATACACAATTCTTAAATATATGTATCTTTGTACTTTGGTTTTTCCATTCTAGGGTACTTTACACTTTATACCACAACATTTTGCAAGTAAATATTGTACTTTCTTCTCCTCTGCTGCTTATTATTTTCTGTTTTAAAGGGAGTAAAAGCATAAAAGGCAGTGATGACTTTGCAGTATAGTGCTCATGAAAAGTAAACAAAACTTCCCTTCTTTTGTCATATCCTTATTTATAATCCCTGTCTCTCCCTCCACTAAAACATAAAGGCAGTATATCCATAAAAACTGTGACCGCTGACCTGACCACTAGAGAGCATCAGAGAGCTGTTATAATTGGCATAAAAATATTATTATAAACAATTAATGCTGCAATAATTTATTTTCAAAGTGCCCCAGTTCTGCCAGCAAACTCTCTTTAATATGCTGAGTGATGTTTGAAAAGGTTCAGCAACAAAACTACAAACTTTTGATGTTCACACGTTCACGACTCCCTGCAGCTCACACCTGATACACTCACCCACTGCTTCATGTTGCAGTGATGGACCTCGTTATGGCAGCAGCGTGTCGAGCTGTTTGTAAGACTGGCTCCAACAGATTCTTCTGAAATAGCTTTCATCCCATTTGGATTTACAGATGAGAGTTGACTGGGCTTCATCTGCATAACAATGAAAAGAAAACTGTCGGCACAGTGAGTCTGAAGCAGCTAAGAGGGAGAAAAAAGCCAGATGGAGATGAGAGGGCTCAAATATACATAAAAATACAAGCTGTATTTTAAACTAATACTGATACACATGTACAGAGGTGAAGGTAGTACTCCCTTCTTGTACTTCAGTAAAAGTAGTGATACCAGAGTGTAGAAGTACTCAGTGTTGTGGAGAAATTGCTCAAGTCAAAGGTCAATGGTGAGGTCAGGAAGGAAGAAAGTGTTCAGGAGCCTCTGATGTCTTATGCTGTAATATTTATTGACCCTTTGCCAAGGAGAATTAGAGACACTCTCAAGTACATCAGAAGTCCCTGAGTCGGTCTCGCATTCTGCCCAACTCATCCTGGTAGACAGACTTTAAACCCTAAGATAACACCACAAATACTGTACGCCCATAATTAGCCAAAAAGAATGCTGGAGGTGTTATTGTCAGCATATTCTAGTCTAGAGACACAGATGTCTGTTTACGCAGATTGGAACGTCAATGGCAAGCTATCTATTATGCACTACTATGAAGGCAGCAATAGGTCTCTTCGACCCTGGCAACCACAGTTTTGAGATAGACTAGCACCTACTGTTCCCAACCAAAGCCAAAGAACTAATACTGCTGAGGACCTCAAGTTCCACACGTGACCTTGTGTAACCTAAGGATAGAAAATTCCATAAAACTCAGTTACAAGTAAAAGTCATGCATTTAAATGCAGAGATGTGAGCTTCAGCCATTGTGACTTGGACTTCAGTCGACTCAGGTCACGTCTTGGAAG
Source organism: Larimichthys crocea (assembly GCF_000972845.2). Classification (NCBI taxonomy): domain Eukaryota; kingdom Metazoa; phylum Chordata; class Actinopteri; family Sciaenidae; genus Larimichthys; species Larimichthys crocea. The sequence goes on along the minus strand of NC_040013.1, from coordinate 40,140,514 downwards.
TTAAAGACTTGATTTGAGACATGATGATTCAAAGGTTTGTGTTCATTTCATGGTTTCAGTTTAAATAAACATTTAAAAATATTCAGCGTTGTCGTTTGCAGATGTAAATCCTGTCAGTCAAGCTCCTCGCGATGCTACTTGATGGTCCATGGATCAAATCAGATTATCATCATTGTGCCATTGTCAAGAGTCATTACTTTGCAAGACCTGCTCATCAGGCAGCCAGACCTACAACATTAAACTTTGTTCTCCTCGTCTTGTTCGGATGACACTGAAAGTGACTCTGAGAGCTGATATTAGTTAACGTTAGCCAGATACAATATCTCTCACAACTCTGTAGCTAGCTAACGTTAGCTTGATAACAACTGATAGAAAATTGACTTGGCTTGAAGACTTGGTACTTTTTGAGACTTTTCGAAATTTTGACCAAATGACAAAAAAGTACCAAAAGTAATATTATTAAAAAGTAAAATATCTCTAAAAATCTCTTTACTGTTGAATCTGGTAGCCTAAATGTGGGGCTAATTGTTAGCTTGTGAATTTCCACCTGGGGATCAAAGTTTTATCTTCTTCTTCTATCTAGTTTTAAGAAATACTTAACTTGGACTTCATTATTATGTACTAATTAAATATTTAAATGTATTTTATGAATCTACGTAGTAAACGTCTAGCAAAGAAATTCCATTCGAGAAGAATAACAATTATCATATTTAAATAATAGATCAAACTCACTCAAATAAGTAAGAACATTCAAATCAGGGTGGAAAATGCGTTTTATTGACAACTCCTGGATGGACAATGGGAAGCAAATGGAAATCAATTTACATGTAAACATGTTGCTTAAGGTCACTTGAATGTTTGAATTTTGGCAGGACACACACACATTGTAGCACAAAGAGATGTTATCCCACTGAAAGTCTTCTCCAATAATATGTCAACATGATCATATTAGTACATTGCATATGTAAAGCTGAGCATGCATAAGAAATTTCCCAGCAGCCTTCATTTAGTTTTCAATCAATCATATTAAACGCAACAGAGACCTCATAGACAGACAGCGAATATCGCACTGTCCAGAACACACTACTATACAATACTTTCGGGGCATTGCCTAATGGGACAGCAACTGATATGTTATGTCACGCTAACACCGGCACACTCATGTTGACTGACAAACGGTTACTAGCATTAGCCTACCGAAAGTAAGAAGACTGAATTTCTAGTTATGAAATGTTGTTTTCAATGTTGAAATGATAAATCGTTTAGTTGAATCACCAGGAATTCAGATAGTTGATTAATAATTATCACTCAAAGCAAAACGCTCAAAACAACTGTTAACATGCTGATGTTCAGTATCATGAATTTAAACATTTGTTCATTTGCAAAGTACAGCTGAGACTCTTGCAGTTACTATTTATGAAAACCTCAAACACTGTCTGTTTGCAGCGCCTCAAACGTGAAAACTTTTGATTGATTGATTGATTTATCAATTTTTAAATTTAATATCTTTGGGTTTTAGATTGTTGATCAGACACTCAAACTGACTGGCATTTTTCACATGATTTTAGATATGGATTGATAATCAACAGCCCTAGTTAATATTTGTATTATTTAGTGTGTATATTCATGATGCTTCAAACTATTAATGTTACTTCTTTGGTACGCCCAAACGTAATCTTTAGTTTAATAAGCACTAAGTAAGAAATCACATCTTCTGACTTATTACATGCTAGATCAAATCAAATCAAATCAACATGATATTTTTGAACCGATGGGATGGAAACATCATGTTAACACAGCAGGAATGAGTCAATGCCACTCAGAGAAGAGCCGGCTTGCTGTGAGGTAACAGTGCTAACCGCTGAGCAACTGTGCTTCCTTTTAATTAACTAATAAATGATTAATTAATTAGTGTAGCTAATGGAGCTACCTTTCAATTAGAACCTATTTCTAGTGTGTAATTACTGTGGTGCTTTCATTTTTAGACACACACTCTCACACACTCCACCTTCTGCTCTCAATTTGGCATCTGCCTGTTCGAAACACTCTTTTTTAATATTCTGCTCATGTACATAAAACTCCACACTATGTGACATTACAGCTACAGTCGTCCCTCGCTATATCGCGGGTTTTTTTAGTGTAATTCTGCATGCTTTTTTTTTTTTACAACGTACTGTACACTATGAACGCGCATTGTGTTCTGCGTCCTGATTGGCTAAGGGAGTACTGTACAAATTGCGTGTAAAAAGGTGGTTAGGGGTTTTACAGCCTTAAAACATGTATAATAATTGTAAAACTTACTTCGCGGATTTCGTTTATTGCGGGTTATTTTTAGAACGTATCAACTGCGATAAACGAGGGACCACTGTACTACTTTTAGTTTAAAACCTTTGAGATGACCTATTAGTAAACGTAATGTACGGTATGTTAACGTTAATATGTTAATGTCCTGTATGATAATGTATTGTACACTAATGTGAATGTTATGTCCAGTGACGTAACTCTAAAGTGTAGTATATTAATATAATGTATGTTATGTATTGTAATGTATGGTATGCTCATGTGAATGTAATCCTTGTAGCACCAGAGCCAGACATTTCTTAGTTGATTTGGCCATTTGTTGTGACTGACATATTGCCCTCCTCCAAACTCTTGGCCTATGCTAAAATATAAGTCCAATACTTTGAGCTAAATGCTAACATCAACAAACTAACACGCTCAGAGTCACAATGTCAACGCATTAAACATTGAGGCTGATGATAGTTCTGGATTGATCCTCTGGGGACCATGAATATTGACCAGATTTCATGACAATTCACTGAATAGTTAGACATGAGCTTTATTTATTGTGTCTGCTTATTGTTTAAATAGTAGAAATTTACCAGTAAACCAAAGCCTAATGGTTGAAGGGAAATCAAAGTGAGTGAAGCAGTTCTGTCTGCTGTGGTGGTTCTTTTGGGTTACAGTGCTAAACCCCACAAATAATGACTGTGGTGAAGGGATTGTGACATTTTGATTTCTGTGAACGCTTTCTTATGACAGAGTGTGTTGCCCAACCCTTTGATGTTATTGTTCTTGCTATTATGTCTCCACTGAGCAGATTCAGCGTACATAAACATGCAAGAATGCACAACATCAGTAAATCAGATGTTCAGACATCATCTCAGTCGACCAGCTGGTCAGCTGCCAGCATAAATATTCATTACATTTACGGTTTAGTAGCTTCTCAACCACATGGAGAGAAGTGGACTATGGCCTAATGTACTTGACATAAATATTTTAGCATGAGGTTTGCTCCGCTGCTTAGACTGGTTTCAAAATGTCCCGTAGGAATGGCCGAAGGCTGTATGTAATTTACTTATGTTCTTAAATTATCAATCAGTCATAATTTACCCCTCACAAATTGTTCGGTATAAGACATTTTTATTGGTTTTCGCTCCACTTAAGAAGACAGATGTGGTTTCCATACTGAGGGTCACAACACTTGTGAATGGTTGTGATTTTCTCCCCCAGCTGGAGAAGTGATAAAACCAGTGACCTTCCAGTCACACACCTGCTGCTCTTAAGATAAGTGCTTTTATTCTTTGCACTATTAAAGACTTATGGCCTCAGTTAATCTCAACTAATGTGATATCACTTTACATTTATGGTTTGCTTCGACTAAAAAGGACTTCATTAATTTGTAATCATCCGTCTGTACTGCACTTTTATAGAAATGAAGTGTTGTGTATTAGCATCATCACCAAGAATTAGATTTCCCCTTATTGTTTTATTTTAATACATTTTAGTGTATTGACAAAGTAAAACTATCCAGTAATTTAATTCAAAGCTGCATTCAGAAGCTGTGAACTGACATATTATCCCCTTGATAAGTTGATATGGCAAACATGTTAGCAAGCAGTTGCTTATTTATAAATCCAGCAGATGTGGGAGCATGATTAGAATGAATTGCAGTCATGTTTCTGCCCACAGTCCAACACTGACAGTACAGAGAACGGACGCGTAAAATTCAAAATCTGTGGCTCTGGCCACCACCATCTTGGCAGTCCTGCCTCTGCCGCCTCCTGGTTTATCTAAAAATCAGCAAAAATGTGGATCATTGGCAGACCTGAGGCGGGCTGAATGATGCCTGGTTGCTCAAACAAGATACCCGTAACGGCACCCACCTGTCAATCAATGTGACAATGATGTTAATTATGCGTAACTTTAAGCCTTAATATCATTTAAACAGGTGAGATATAAAAATTCACCCTCAGTGCAGTTGTCATGAACGGTGAAATTAGCTATATACTTTTTGTACCAGGCTGTAAACATGTTTATTTCTGCTGTTAAGTTGGACATTTTAACATGGGGACTTATGGAGATTGACTCGTTCTGTGGCCAGCCTCAAGTGGGTGTTTAAGGAGCTGCAGTTTTTGGCACTTCTGTCACGGCCATGGAGGTTTCCACATGGTGTGAGGGCACTACAACACATGCGGTTGTAAATTACGTTGTGGAGGATGGCAAAAAGTAAAAATATTTTAACCTCGGATGACATTTCTGTTACTTCTGACAGTATTTACTGTCGACCTTGTCTAATTTTACTGCCCTGCTCTCATCCATCTACCGTCTAAAGTCCAAAAAACACAACTTTGCAAAGCAGGTTTCTTTTTTTCCCCCTTTTACACATTCAATCATCTTTTTTTCAAACACTCTACAGCCTCTTTAATTTTAACATTTTCTATTTTTTATTGTATGATTTTCTATTTGATTCTCTTTTCTCTTACTGATTTTTATTGTTATGCACCAAAAGCCAAGACAAATCTAAGTGAAAACATACTGTACTTTGTAACCCAAACATTGGGAACCACTTTCTTTAACACTTTGCAGTTGTTTCATTTTAGCTGTTTGTTGTTTTATTTATATTTTTGGATGTTTTTGCTGCTTTTCCTCTGTTCAGCTCTGATTTCTCCTGTGTATTTCTAACCTACTTAACTTATTGTGAAGCTGTTTTCTAAGCTTTTACTTCCTCTACATAACTGTATGTACTTGAACTTTGTTTGGATGTTGACAGAGCAGAGTTTGCTGTGTGATATAATGTTGATAAGCTGCTAAGTGCAGCCTCTATGCTTGATGTGTGGACTGAAAAACAATCTTCAACAAGGCGTTGTGACTCCTAAGCTTCACTTGCTGTGGCCTTTTGGTTTTAAAAGAGGCTGGAAAATATAAAAGCTGTGTCTTTAGATCATTTAGCACACTTATTTTGGCACGGAAAGTATCCGTCACAGCACATTATGACCATGTGTTACACAGCACAGAGCAGACTCTTGAGAGTTTACGACGCTAGAACAAACACGTGACGAAATGTATTTGAAGATCACAGCATTGATGTTTTCTTCATGCAAGTTTATGTTCCTGGACTGATACATGCAGAAGAGACGAGTTTACTCTGGAGTATTTGTGGATTTGCTTTTGCCATGTCGTGCTTTAGCATAAATTAATGATGTTACTGGATGCACAACAAGCGTTTGAATCACAAACTGTGACTTATTGTGGGAGCTCTTTCTCATGCAAATTGTTAAGTATGAAGAATTGAACCATTTTATTCTAACAGCTTATCAATGAGGCTCCTGTAATTTAATTAACCATAATTTAAATCTGAAAACACAGTTAAACAAAGTGTACTAGCCTCTTATTACCAAAATGTCAGCTATGCATTCAAAGTCCAGGGCGTGTTGAAGCTTGTTATTTAATGGCTGGCATGGTTATTTCTCTTCCTCTTTGTCTCATCTTTACACAGGTCAGAGATCATATAATTTCCTACTAGTTGACATTTCCTTCCTGTTTTTATTCTGAGAGGTTTTGACATGCACGTGTCTACACACTGTACTTCGGCTGCTAAACACACAAGCTCCGTGCAGAGGTGGAGGGATGGGAAGACTTGGATATTATTAGCTCATCTTCACTCAATGTAGCACTGATCGGCTTTGACATCGCTCATAATCATCTGGTACGACCGCCTGCAGCCACAGTTCCCTTCGTCTGTGATGCTCTGATGTAAATCATGTGTAATCAATGTTTGGGGGTGTTTGCCTTAGCGAGTGGTCGCACTTTATTTAAATTTAAACTCTAAAGTAAAGTATTTCATTACAGCTCGTAAATGAAGGCTGCTGGGCGAAATCCTTGATAGAAAAGAGACACACAATATAACAGACCAGACAAACAAAACCACAATTGCAGAAACAAGCACTTTACATTTTGAGAATATTTCAAACACGTAAGCTTCCAATCTTACATAAATCATCTGGCCTGAATAAAATTCCAGTGATTTTATTGAGGGTGGATTCTCGGTTGTTTTTAGCCACAACAGACAACACCGTTACAAAAACAAACAAAAACAAAAAAACTCAAGCAATAAACTATTACAACCTTCATTCAGTCAAATCTCACTGCAACAGAGGAATGTCAGGGGTGATTTGGTGTCACTGTGGTTATGGTTTGAGTCTCTCTGCCATGCACCTGTAAAGAAAACGGGGTGGGGGGGCCACATGAGATCCATGGGTCCGGATTCACCGTCACCCTGGGTCCATCTGTGCTACAGGTTATCAAGCGGCACTGCATTTTTCTTTCTCTAAGACCCTGAGTGGAAACAGAACTGCATGTTTGGTTGGAGCCAGTGCCTAGTTACATCAAAAAATGTGAAGATATTTCTTGAGTTCTACTTAAAAGAATAGCTTGATATTCTGGGACATTTGTTTTCTTGTCACAAGATAAGATTGACACTACTCTAATGTGTGTACTCTAAACTTGAAGCTGGAGCCAACAGAAAATTAGCTTAGCTTAGCATTAAGACTGGAACCGGGGGGATAGTTAGCCTGAAGGTGTCAGAATCCCCCTATGACCAACTCACCAAGTAACATGTTATATCTCATATACCTCCACTTGTTGTTTAATCTGTACGAACTACAAGTCAATGTAACTTCCTGGAGACGTATTGTCATTAGGAGGTAGCCACCTCTCTTCAAGATGGGTCAACTGGACTTGGTTGTAGATCCGTGAAGACGTTTCACCTTCATCCAAGAGGCTTCTTCAGTTCTGACTGACTAGTGGGGAGATACAGGTGTTGGGATTGTTAACCAGGCCATTGTTTCCACTTGGTTTGTTAGTGCTCCTTGTAGTCGCAACAAAGGTCCTAGTCGTTAAGGTCACCTGACCTCCGGTGAGGATGGCAGCTGTTAAGGTTACCCGTCTTCTGGTGTTGATGACAGTCGTTGGAGTCACTTCAGTTGGACTCCAGTGACTTTAACGACTCAGATGTCAGTCGTCACAACAAGATGGTGCATTAGTACACCAAGTGGAAATAATGGCCTGATTAACAATCCCTCCCCTAGGCTATATACCTGGGTCTAACCAACCAGTCAGTCAGAGACTCCAAGAAGTTACTCCACCTGGCCAGGAAATAGTCCAGCACAACCTCGTGTCATATAGGGTGGGAGGGTTTTACCACAATATTTGTGTTGGATTTCCTAATGACCTCTTTCCCTCAGTTTTCAGTCTTTATCCTAGGCTAAGTTAACTTAAGCTATGCTAAACGTCTGAATATCGAGTGATTTCTCAAGTCTTGACTACAAATCAAACTTTTCTCAGTTGTTGTGTTCATAGTGTGCATAATAAAAAGGTGAGGTATCCTTTGATTTAGTAAGACATTGTAAGTAAAAACCCTGTGGGCGATGGCATGAAATTAAATAAAAACAATGGTACAAAAAAAATGTAATAAAATAAAAAAAAACAAAAAAAAGGTGAAGTTAAAGAAAATAAAAATAAAAAAACAGCCTATAGTGGACTAAGTAGAAAAAGGCATTTCAAAGTCAGTCTGGAGAGAAAAATGGCCTTGGTACATTTAAATTTCATTCACTGATTTGACCATTTTTGTGTGCCAGAAAACAGACCACAGGCCATCATTAATTTAACAACATCAAAATAACATTGTACTCATCAAAGTAAGATCTGTGAATGTGGCAACGCTGATAAAAAGAAGTTCAACAGGGCAAGAAACAAATGCAGTCAGATAATCAGAAACACTGTTTAGGACATAATTTTACCAATTCATTTTACGTCTGACTAACCTAGGGGTTCGTTTATAACTCGTCTGATGGCCTGGCTGCTTTTTTGTTATGAAATATATTTTCAGTTTTCCCCCAGTAATAAATAAAAACACAAAAAGCAGAATAGATACATAGATTCCAAAAAAAAACAAAAAAACAAATACTAAGAATTAAAAAACAAAACTAATATGATAAAATTAAAACATGTATATAGCTCACTAGTTCATTACACTGCCAGACAAAAGGTGCATTTCGGTATCAGTGAAGCATCCACATATTTTTGGGGGAATATCTGCAGTTGAGGCTAAAAAAATGTTTTACCTTGTATCAGATCAGAGACACAAAGACCTGGGCAGAGAGGTAGAGCCAAAAACACAGTATCAGGTAATATTATTTTCACCCAGAAATGTTGCATCTCTTGGCATTTCCACTTCTTTTCTTTTTTTTTACTGATGCAGCTGCATTCACAGATCTTAGCAGCTTGTTTGTGCGGAGAGCTGTTTGCTAGAAATGATGGCAAAAAACAAAAAACCCAAAACAAAGCTACTCTTAAATAAAACCTTGAAATGCATTTAGTAATCTTGCTCATTTAAAAATATTTCTAGGAAGTTAAATTAGAACACCTCTTTCTTTACAATTCAAATCATAAAGATTTCAAAGACGCTTTATGCCACTGGGCACTGGCCTACAAAAAGGCATTTTCATGTACTTTGTCAAGCTGTAGTAAGCATGCACTTATATGAGTTATTAATGAGCAAAATGTATAGAGCAGAACCATCAAAAACCACATTCCAAAGCTTTTCTGTCTTTAAATGCTGAAGGATGGATAATGAGAAAAAAGGAGAGCGAAATGAGAGGGGAAACCTCCTGAACGTCTTCATAATTGACTGTGGGCTTGCAGAGCGCCGGCATTCTCATAGAGATTAAATTCCCCTCACTCTGCATCTCAGTTCGGGTGGCGGGGAGAAATAAAAACACTGGCTGCCTTGAAAAGGAGAAGAAGCTTCTCATTTACCACGGTAAACAAGAAGCTTTGAAGTCAGCCATTTAAAATAGGATTTACATGAATAAATAAATCTTGCGAGCTCCAACACTGTTCATAAAAAAAAAAAATTAAAAAAAATAAAAAATCGCATGAGAAGGCAAGACAGCTTTGGGTAATCATCTGTGATGCTAACACACTCGACACTGCAAATATAAATACCACCCGCTCTGTTTTTGTTTAAAACTTTGCTCTATGATGATCTAATATTATCAGCATTCATGATCTGTATGAATGTCACTGCCTTATTTGACAAGATGAAAAAAACAAAGAGAGTTTATATTAAACAACGTTTTATTGATGCCATCATTCACTTCGATGACTTGGCATCTCACAAAGCCTCTCTTTGTCTTATGACTGAACAATGAGAGCCTCTTTCTTTCTTTTCTTTTCTTCTTCTTTCTAATATTGGCATTAAAGATGTGCTTCACAACCCTGTGCTTCACATCCCTCCAACCTATAGAAAAAATTCAAATAAAATTAATAATTACAATAAAAACTTCTCCACAGGGATGGGGTACGATAGCAATTTATCGAATCCTTTATCAAATATAAAATAAGTGAAAGATGTGTAATCATAACTTGTTTGTCTGAGAAGGCAGAAACACTGCAGTTTTTTTTTTTGTTTAAAGGCGGCTGGATCTGAGCACCGTGATAAAGCCGTTACAGACTGAACTTCAATTAGCTACAGCTGATCTAATCTGATGAATTAAAAGCTGCTACCTATGCACAAATCCAAGTTGTAGGCGGAAGTAGACAAGCTGCCATCACTGCGGTGCCATGTCACTTGTTGGATTTCATTCATAAAGAGATATGTCCAAGGAGATCCTATTGACAGGTTGACAATAAGGTCATCATAGGGTGTCCTGATATGTCACCTAGCAGAGTGAGAGTGGGTTTAATTCCAGCCTCTCTGCTGCATATCACAGCACAACAAACATTAACTGGTCGAGTAACAAAGTCGAGACTTTGGGGGAGAGACAGGAAAGTACACAAGAAAAGCCACAAGCTTTTACTCCATGAAATCCATTTTACTTTTACTTTTATTAAATCCTCATGTTTCTGAGTGGCACACGCAACGGCAGAGCGACCATGAACTGCAAAAATGCAGTTTGATCTGTGATGCCTTTAACGTTTTTTTCTTTTATTATTGTGCTATATTCTCCTGTCATAATCCACCCAGTTAAAAAAAGCTAAACAAAAGCACTTTTTATAAAAACTGGGTTTTTAAAAAGAAGCTTCATTCATCTGCCTACACAGAGCAGCTAGTGAGCTACTATCTGGCTGCCCTCTTGCTTGCTCGAAGCTACGTATCCTGGTCCTTTGCAGTATGCTTCTGATTTTTATTAAATCAGAGTTTGATGATTTAAATTCCAAGTTTAGTAATTAATGCTCATACTCCACAAAGCACTTTCACATCTAGACTGTGGAAGTCCAAAGAAACGTTAGTTATTTTTCAGCGTTCACGCAGTCAGAGCAGGCGGCGGCTGACTGTGATTAACCTGAACATCTTGTCAATGTAAATGTGCTCACCGCAGTGATGGCGGATTCGACTTTGTTTTGAAAAGAGGTGAGATAAAAGGTTTGATAAGAGATTCATTCTGATCTGGCTATCGGAGCCCATCCCCAGTCCTCCCTGTCTCTGTCACATGCCGCCTCACTATCTCTGCTCTGGTTACGTTTGTGAGTCATGGATGGAGAACAGAAACGGACGTCTGCAGGGCTGCCTGTCTCTGGATCAGTCTTTGCTTACATTATTGTGACGGTTTGGTTCGACGTCTTAGAAGACCTCTCAAACCGGCTCTTCATCCTCATCCTCATCCTCATCCTCCCCCCCCCCCCCCCCCGCTTTCTGCTTGAACTTATCGGTACGGCGGTTCAGGCTGTTGAGGGTTTGGCCTGTAAAGCTGCTGCACTCTCACCGGCCGCCCGTTAGCCGGCCAGCCACCCGGCAACTGTCCGATGACCCTGAGGCCGACCGGCTGGGCGTGTCCTGGGAGCGGGGTACTGGGGCTGAGGATGTGGGTCTGTCCCGGTTGGGGTTCAGGTGTGGGGGTACTACTTGGATAGCATGGAGCCGAGGCAGGTGGAGAAACAGGGTAATGAGGGAGGAGGATGGCTGGCGTTAGGCCGTAGCGTACCTGGAACACTCTAAGAGGTCCCTGCGCTACGAAGCCGTTGGGCCGCTGAGGCTCCTGAGGCTGCTCCGAGTCTTTCTTTACCTCCGGGACTTTGCTCTCCTCCGCTCGCTTGGTTTTGCCCGGTTGCCGCTTTTCCTGGGCGACCTCCTGCATCTTCTCCACTTGAGCCCGGCGGATATGATACATCTTCCTTGAGCTTTGGAAGGAGCCCAAAAACTGATCCAGGCTTACGTTTCCCTCCATGAACTTCTCCAGCAGCTCCTGTGAAGCAGGGCAGACAAAATAAACCGACATCAGCAGACAGGACAACACACAAAGGGAGGTCCGACCGCGGGGGGAATCGTTCAAACAAACTGCTCTAAGTATAAAGAGGATTTAATCAGCTCCGGGATGTTTACCCATGAACTTTGGCACGGTTTGTCAGCTGCAATATTTTACAGTAAGTGCATTTTACACAGCTAACAGCTAACCCTCAATGTGCTGTGACTGTTACATTTGGCAAAGCTTGAAAGGCGTGTGATCTGTCTCTGTATGTGTTCCCAGGATGTGAGAAGCTGAGTGTGAGCCTCGTCTGGCCAAGGACAGAAGTTAAATTTGCGGAGTAATCGCTGCATAAACCACAGCGACTGTTGAAAAGCCAATTCTGATTTAGTTTACTTTTACAGGCATGAGATTTAAAAGGAAGGGCTTATTCACATTTTGGTCACTTAATGACATTCTGCGTGTTCACACAGGCAAAGAGTGGGACGTCTGTAGCCAAAACAGAGTGATTCATGCGTATTTGCATGCTTTTAAGTAACTGGGATACTGATACTGCAGTAACCTGATTTCTTACATGTCATATGAATGAGGTTTTTCATAATTGGGTAGAAGGATTAGAGAAACACGGCTACATTTCAGCTGGTGGAACCTGATTTTATGGTCATGTATACACATAAAACAGGTTTCCAACGTACAGGATTTCAAGTATGATTTATCGCTGTAAGATCAGTGTTGGTGGGATGAAAGGAAAATGTCACCGTATTACCGTTTAAGTTCATGCAACGTCTGATAAGAAGTGAAACTAACACTAAGCCCTAGAAGTCTAAATTAGTCAGTTGAAACTCATAAATATTTATACAGTAAGGAAACACTGTATACGGCTCTTCCCGCCAGTTCAAATGCTCGGAAAGCCCAAAATAAACACTGAATACATGGCCTAATAATCTGGGTTCTCCTGCTGAAACTGTACTCTGCATGAACCAGAGGAACGCTCAAGTTTATTTAAAATATTCATCTGGCATCACACATAATCTGATAAACAAAATCAAATTTTGATGATGAATGTGTCAAAGAAAATACTGTGAATAAAGTGATTTCAACCAAAGAGGTGAAGAAGATTAATTTAAAAAAGTGTGTAACTAAATTAAAATGCTGTTTCTGGACAAAACAGGACCAAGTTAAATGGCATTTCATTTATGACAATATCAGAAACAAACAACTGATTGATAAGCTATTTGTTAATTTGATACAATTTGATCCAGGGTTGCAACTAATTATTATTATTTATTTTTTTTACTAATTAATAATTTTGTCGATAAAATGTCAGAAGGCGACGCATTGAAATATTTTCTTTTGTCTGACCAGCAAAACAACTCCCAGACAATAAATAATATTTTCATTTTAATAGTATTTTTGCCCAAACTATGACTGAAACGATTAATGACGATTTCTGACAATTAACTAACTTTCGTTGTGTCTCCATCAAAAACTTCAACAAGTCACAAATGTGAATGACGGAGTTCAACTCGAGACTGAAATGAAGGCGATACTTCACAAGGCATGAACAAAGAGGTTGGGTTGTCGTGCACTTGTTTACTTAAACATACCACTTGCAGATATTCTAAGATTATTTTGGGAGCTTTTGAACCTTAATTTATTAGAGACAACTAAACAGGGGCAAGACTCATGGGGTGTATGCTCTACCAGGTGAGCTACCAGGGCGCCCCACTTGTGATATTGTTTGCAGATAAAATAAAATGAGCTCTGCAGGTAACAGCTGTCATATTATGGCAGTAGGGCCAATATATTCACAGTGACCTGAGGTTATTTAATGGCGTTCGTGCCAGATGGAGAAGCTCTAAAATCACAGTAGGGGGAGACACGGTGGGAGGACATGTAATCAAGCAGAAACTCCACCAATCACAAGACACGGTTGACCTGTGGTTAATATGAGAACAGTGACCAGGCCTTTATGAGAATTAATGTTTGGTCTTTGAATTTCAGATGAACTTCTCTTTTCCTAATAACAGTTATTGTTCCTGTAACCAGCACATGATGTATCCATTGTTGTTCCTTTATTATCTGCAGTTTATTTTGAGTAAATCCCACATAAACCGCCCTGTAGCTGTAAAACAAGAGCACCAAATGTGTGTTAATCCGCAGCTAAAAATAACAACAAATGCACTGTTTGCTACAGTTTGATTAGCCTTTGCTAAAAAATAAAAAAAATGATATAGCAACACCAGAATTATCCTTTAAATCTTTGTGCGGTTTCTGTTGTTTTAGGAGTTCTCTCAATATGAGAATCTTTTTAAACAATGCTCGAATTTGATGCTATTAATCAGCAGGTCGTGTGCACACTGCATCGCTCGGTGCATTTACATGCATGGGAGAAACCAGGTCACCGCGACAAATCAGGTTACACGGGACATCGGGAACAAATTTAGATCAGAAACAATTAATTAGTCAGTCAACTAGACAATCAGTGGCAACAATTGTATTCATTAAGAAATCATTTAAGGCCATTTGTCAAGCAGAAAAGCCAGACAGACATTTGATGCTTCCAGCTCCTCAAATACGAGCAGCTTCTCTGTGTAATAAACTAAACATATTCATGTGTGTCACCTTTTTGTATTTTTTTAAAAATATATTTAAAAAACAAAAATGATCAGTTGAGAAAATAATCTAAAGATTAATTAATGGAAACCCTTAAATGTTATTGTGCATTTTGTTTTGATTAATGCATTTAATGTGGTTATTTATAATAACTTAAATTTGCATATGTTGAAACAAACACTTGGTTTTCTTCATCAGCATTAGGAAATAAGGTAAGCTACATTTCTTCAACTTTTCTACCATGAAAAAAAATAAACTGCTGCCAACTATAGCTGCTGTTAGCTTATGTTAGCTCAGTTTGTTAGCGGGGCTGCTCTGACTGTGAGCTCAGAACACCAACGGAGTGTTAGCGTTTGTACCACAGTGGTTTTGGACCACTGGGAAGAGGAGGTTTTCAGGCCCGGGGGTTGCAGACTGGGAGTGACGGTAGAGGAAAGGGACTTAAGAGGACGACTGAGGAGGCCAAGAACAGAAAAGCAAGACGTTGCCGGACAAGAGTAAATCTGAGACTAACTTTTAAACACTGGTGAGAGCTTCATGAAATATAAGGCTGAAAGACCAGTAAGTAATATTAGCTGGCTGCTGTTTATATTGCTGGTTTGTAGGATTTTTATATATTGTATGTGTATGACAATGAGCCAAAATGAAAACATGCCTTTGGCATTAGTATAGTGTCTGACATCATTAGTCACTTCTTGGCTGCAGTCCAACATCTTCAACATATAATCAGCAGTCCACTGAAGTTGTGAACTTGAGTTAAAAACAGTGTGCTGCGTGTGTCCTCTGTTCAGGACATATATGTACAAATAAAAGCTCAGTTCAAAGCCCGAAGCTACATTTAAACCCTCCTGTGAGTGATTTATTCAAGCACTGAGGACAAAGAATAAGCTCATGTTGTGATTCCTTCATCAGATATTTGTTTTCATGTTCGTACCTGACGAGGAATCTTCTGAATAAAGACGCTTGTTTGACTTTAGGCGACAGAGAAAGAAGCTGTTGGTCAGAGTCTTCAAAAGCAGGCAGGGATTTTTGTCTGACAGGGCCAAGGAAAAACATGCTTTTCCAGATTTTCACAGCCACATGGTATGAATACATTTGAGGTCTGAAAGTGGATTTTTCTTGTAAAGTGCCATATTCATTGTAGAACTATCACTAAAAGCATTGAGGACCCTCTGAGGGCTTAATCTGAAATAACTGAGATCAGAGGAGATCACAGTCACAGAACAAGAGACATCTTTGTATTGATTCAGCTCTACAAGAACACAGTTATGCAGCATACACCTACACACAGCAAATATTACACAGAACGTAATTCTTTCATCATAAAATCTGAAAAAACGTGAAATGAATTAGGTAACGTCAATCTTCAACATACAGTATGGTTAATCTAATTTAATAAGTTATGAGTTTATTCATTTATTTCCATAAATCAAATGTATAAAATAGCAAACATGCTGATTTGTCTGTCTCATAAACAAACGTACTGAGGTCTTTTCTCTGCAGTCGTTCAGCGGGGCGGTTTGGCTTGCGCTGGGTGTTAATCAATCTGTGCACAGCCGCACTAATGACTGAGTCATGGAGGGATTGATCGGAGGCATGCGAGGTGGGGGAGGTGTGCTGCGTGGATCAATCCGAGCCTGGAGCAGCGGTGTGGGTTTCATGTGTGAATTAGACTCCCTTATTGTCGCGATGAAGCCCGGGGGAACATGCAGGATTTGAGCAGGGCGTTAATACACCATGTGAACAACAAAAATGATTGTTATTAATTATTATAAACTGATACTTTTTGTAATGTATAGCACTGGAGCACATTCTTCCAACCTTTCTAAAGTGCACTTTTATGTTTCTATGCCAAACACTGATGATTTTGATCTCTCTGGAGCTACAAAAATTGTCTTTTTTGCAGCCAAAATTCAAAGCAAAAGTGATTTGTGGTTGAAGTGATTGTTAATACTTTTTGTTACTCAATGGGAAAATGAATAAATAAAAAAAACAAACTGAAATGCTCCTTTAGCTGAGGACTAAAGGTGAGTTGGTGGGATGTTGGACGTGTTTGACAGCAGGGTCACAAAGACACAATGTAAACCACTGCTGCCATAGACAAATGTTTAGCATCGAAACATTGACACTTGTAGTTACATTTTTAGTTTTTTATCATATACCCAATTTTTGTCCGTTAAACGGTTGCAGTTCCACTCATTAGATAACCTCGCCACCTCATCGTTTACATTCAGTCAGTGGTTGACATATACCACATAAACAATTCCCACACTGGATTCAAATGACATGTACATGCACAAGGGATTCACAGGAAGTGACATATGCACTTGATGAAATTTGGAAAACAAGAGCTGCTCAGTTGGCTGCTCAAAGCAAAGCAATTTTCTGACCCTAATGATCTATAAAAGGGGTCATCTCAAACTGAACTTTGTTCTTAGGATGTTATTAGCTTCACTACTGATAACCACAGCTTAAATGTATTATGGAGGAACCCCACTGGGCATGTCTCTGTTGAATCTCAGATGCAACTTTGTTTTGGTCTATTCTCCGCAAGACTGCACACCACACCCGAAAGAAGTCTGCTCGGGGTGTTTTATTTTGAAAATCGACTGGATTCTGTATGCCGTTTCTGTGTCTGATTTTCTGCTCAGATCAGCCGTCAAAAATAAAACAGCCACGTATTCACAGAGCAGAGCATAGAGCAGCTTCTGGGATGCTTCGGAACAACAACAAACGTTGACTAGAATGGTCATTTATCCTTTTTGGCTACTGATTTTTAAGTCATCTGTGCTGGTAAAATGAAAATATGCAGTTTAATTTCAGCGGGATAATGAATTTCTGCCTGAAAAATTCACCAATAATCCATAATGCAAAAAGCAATATCTACTAAGAGCTTTAAGGATGACAGTATTAAAAGATGCTATCTTGGTCCAGAAACCTCTACAGCACACAGAATAAGCTCCCCTAACTGCTCTTCACCAACAGCTGTGTTGCCTGTGTTGCTGTCATGTCTGTACATGCATGTTAAAGAAACAGTGATGGGAGTTATACAATACAAGCCTACAGGCGAGTGTCAGTGAGCTCATGGAGGTAAACATGAGAATATAAAACAGCTTTTGTACTGTGCCGTTTCTGCTCTTACTGAAGTAATGCTACAATAACGAGCTCATCGTCCTCTCACGGCTTAGTTTGTTAGACCGCTGTGAAGGCATCAAGGGCACCAGATTCTACGCATGAAGTCCAAATAATAATTTTTATTGCTACCAAAGGTAAGGAAATGTTCACAGTGAGGTTTTTTGAATTATCATGAATAACTAGGATAATGTTTCTCAAATCTGTGACCACCACAAACCAAACACAATTTGCCTCTTCTCTACTGTGGTAGAGGCAGACATAACAAACTCTACAAATAAAACCAAATCTATGCAATCTGCATAAACAGAAGAACATGATTTTATAATTTGGCGCTGTAATGTAGCCAAATGTAACGTGGTTGGGTTTAGAGATTCTGGCTTTTGAAGTGATTCAGACTTTTTGCCTGTGAGTGGTTTACACCAGCCTTTAATCATGAGGATGCATATTTCTGTTTTAGAGTGAACATGAATTAATTGAAACGTTTGAGCTAGACTTCCTCATTGGAAAAATGATGAAATGTTAAAAACATAAAATGTTGTTCCACTTCGAGGGCTGGATAAATACTGATTACAGGCTTCTGATTTTTACATTTGTTAAACTATATCAACATTCTGTAACCTTTTCATATCTTAAAAGTTAGCCAGGATTGCATCTTTTCACTCAAAAACACCTTGATGGTTGTGAAGTGAAGCCAATGCGGAAGTGCCAAAAACTGCAGTTCCTTAAACGTCCACTTAAGCCTGGCTACAGAACGAGTCAATCTCCATAAGCCCCCATGTTAAAATGTCCAACTTCATAGCAGAAATAAACATGTTTACAGCCTGGTGCAAACAACAGTTTTGGTCTCTATAGTTAATTTCCTTGTTCCTTGTTCTGAATAACTATATAACTCGCCCATTCAGACTATATAAATGCTTAAAGTTTTGCATAATTAATAGTGTGGCTGCTTTGATTGGCAGGTTGTTTTATCACCCAGGCGTCATTCAGCCTGCCTGTGCATACATCTCTTAGCCAGAAGGCGGAAGAGGCAGCTCTTTTGTTACACTATGTCCAAAACCCATTCTCATATCATTTTCATATTAATTTGCAACACTCACTGGGGTGGTTAGCTTTCAGCTGGAGCAATGACCCACTAGGATGAGATATGGTTTGTTCATGAGTGCAGCCAAGCAGGAGCTGTTAGTCATCTACATTGAGTTAACATCCATCTGAAACACACCCCCGTCTCTTGCAACAGTTTTCAGAGAATGGACTCACATGAATGATTTCATTTAGACAAAAACATTAAGCCCCTTCTTATTGAATATGCAGAGAGACATTTGCTGAACAAATGCTTCATCAACAAGACAAACTGGAAAATTAACACATTAGCTTAAAAACTGTCAAATCTGAACATGGGATTGGCAGATCACGGACAGTATGTGGAGAGATTTGTGCAGAGGCTGCCATGGTGTGGGCTCAGATGTTGGTGCATTGCTCACTGTATGTACATGCCTCATGTCTTTAGAGATCAGATTGCACAGAAGTGGGTGGGCTGTCAGCTAGACTTTGCTTTTCAAGGATCATTCGCGGTGCTGCCAAAGTGATGAAAAACTGTGTGTTTGATTCTCAGCAAGAAAAAGAAAGGGAAAACTAAATTTTAGGAGCTTTTTGTTGATGTTTTTTCCCCCCTTTTTTTTACCTCTGAATGCTCCTCAGCACGTGCCACCTCTTCCTGCAGGAGATTCTGCGCCGTCTGCAGGCTGTGCCTCTGGACATGAGCCTCTGCAATGACAAAGAAACATCAGTGATGCATGCTGAGAGAGAGAAGGAAGACGAGGTATGACTTCAGTGGATTTGGAAGAAAGAAAAAAAAATCCAGTAACCAAGAAACCGCAGCAGAGAAAATTATTTTCCAAATCACAAAGAGCCTTCAGGGTATGTGCTGACGAGGAAGATGGTGGTGACCGGGTGGACAGTCGTTGGCTAGAAAAAAGGGAAAACAGGGGCTGTAAATATTCATCTTTTGGACTATTTTGGGAAGCTGGTCTTGGGTTTGGTTTGACCACGAAACTAATACCCATATTGGAGTCTCATTTTTGCCATCCGCTCATATTATTCCCTCAGATACACCATTTAGATTTGATCATTTCGCCTGTGAGCAGCCAAGAAATCCAGAAAACCCGCGAACAACAAACAACTGATCACAGATATCTCAGTGTACCTCAGTGTTCATTTCCACACACATCATGTCTGAATTATTCATGTCCATGTCAATACAATAAAAAATGCAAGCAGCCTTCGCAGAAAGACGGAGGCAGCAGCTCACAAACCGCATCAAATATCATCTGCCACAAACCTGCTTATATCAACATTATATCAGGAACTGGCGTGTTCCTGACTGACAAGATGTTGTTTCATCACTGTGATGCATCAACAGACTGTCAGGAAACGCTGATGAATACCGACAGTAATACCAGTTCATTATTTTTGCAGTTCTGGCAATCACTTTTATCATTTATGATGAAAAATAAGTAAGATTTGCATGTGTGCTTCATTGCTCTGATGTTTCCTCCTGATTCTTCTTCAAAAAAATGATTCAGGTCTGCTGCAACTTGGATCTGATTAACGCTGTTTCTGTCATTCATAATTAATAATAGCATTAAACATCACTACAACAAAGTCTAAGAGGAAGAAGAAGTCAGTCAGATGATCAAAGTGGCAACTATTTTATCTAAAACCACATTATTTGAAGATTCTTCTGTAGTATTAAGTGCCACGTTAGATATATTGGACCTTTCAGAAAAATCCAGTTTTCCAGCTGTAATTATAACTGGGAGCCTCCCTGTAAAAAACAGTGAGGCTTCAAGGGGCCACTAGAGGGGCTTAACATATTCAGCCTAGTCAAACAATAAAATGTAGTGTATGTGATCCCTTAACTTCACATAATGAAGAACATCCTGCTTTGGCTCAACAATTGATTAATAATAATCAAAATGTCATGCCAGTCACAGGAGATGTCATCAAACAGAATTTTGGACTGTTGGTTTGGACCTTCCAGAAAAATCAGTTTTCCAGTTGTATTATATAACTAGGATGTAATGTTGAATTAACACAGTTTTTTTGTTTTTGCACGTGGTGTAAAATGTGTAAAAATCATACTTCAATTATGTTTTAGTCTTGCAGGGGAAAAGATTAAAATAATGAATCGACTAAAAGATTTGAAAAGCAATATATATATATATATATAGTAAACGTGTAATTATGGTATCTCCCATATGACAGAAACGTGGCAACAGCACAGTAGGTCAAAGCTGAATCACAGAGTCAGCTGGATGCTTCTAACGGACTGTTTGAGTGACAAATTCAATTGTTCATCTCTCCCATATAAGTTTGTCTAATCTGAAATCCTCAGATCCTTGAAAAATATTAGCAAATTTTACTTATTGACTTAAGTAAAATACAATCGTTATTTAATTATTTGTTGATAATCTTAAACGATCTAAGTATGGGTTAAGAGGCCAACGATGAACCACCTCCGTTTGTTCATGTTGCTTTCGATCTCCTGCTCCCCCCCCCATTTCCTGTCATCTCTCGATTGCTAATAAAGCTGAGGTTCGTGAGGAAGAGCTAAGACAAAGATAACGTGTGAGGGTTTCGTGCTGTAAAAACAACAGGAAGTTAGTTATTGCAGTTTGCTCGCTTATTTGGCTGCTTGTCAACATGGTCAAAGCAGAGGCTGTGACAAATGGCGGTTAAAGTGTCCCCTTTGTCACAGTTTGAATTAAAAAACACACTCTTTCTCAGAGTCACAACTCAGTTAAATGTGAGCAGGAAGAGATGTTCTATATATTCTTAGATTTAGTGTGACTTTTACTGCCAGAGTATATAATTATTTTTGAAGTTCATCACGTTTAAACTTCAACAAATCAGCTCCGAAATCATAGAAAAAAAAGAGGCTCTTCATGACTCCACTTGGCTGAGAATCATCCACTGATAGTTGTCTGTACATCCAGACAAGAACCACTGAAAACAATTTTTTTTTACTTTTAATAGTGCCAAAAATGTCAGTCGTCTTGCCTGGGGTTCAATAAAAGCCACGTCTGACTGACAGCCAACAGATACAGGCAGACATGGGCAAAGCCTTCCTGATAAATATGTGTAAGTGCAATTGCATGTACGCGGCATGTGTTTACCTCCTGGGGGGTCGTGGTCGGTCATCATTGTGACACTTGACCCAGCTGACTGCAAAGTGTGTCTCGTCCCTTCAAGAGACGCTCTGACAGCCATGCTAACCCCCCACAAGTCAGACCGGGTTCAGTGGAGACTGAGGGGCAAAGAAAGGTCACAGTAATGACTCTAATAACTCGAAAGCCCGAGGGAAAATCTCTACCCCCCCCTACTACCCACCATCTAGACAGAAAATGGAGAATGTGTTCAGGCAGTTGCATTTCCAGTCAGGATGTTCACTTTAAATGTTCCCTGTCTGTCGCTGAAGTACATTAATGCAGTTTGGCAGGCAAATCATTCACTCAGATCTTTACAGGTGATAAATTCTCTTTGAAAAAGAAGAGCTCGAAAACATTATGGCTTCAGAAAATCTCTTCTTTGAAGCTGCGCAGTACGTTCTGCTCTCTACAATGTATTAATAATCTAACGCTTTAGATTTCAGTGTCGTGGCCATCGCTGTGTGAACGTCGAATCTACAGTAGTAAAAAAGCAAAAGTGCATTAGGGAACGACCTTGTTCATGACCCCCACACTGCAGATGTTGGGTGATGGGGGTGTAATGTGAGGTGACAAGCACGTAAACAAAACACTCCTACAGCAACTGTATGTGACCTACATTTGAGAGGGTGGAGGGTGATGGGGGAGTGGACCTGGAGGCCGGTGCAGCATATGTGTAAGCGAATAGTGCAGTAACACACATACAAGATATTATTACTCTGGCTGACTGGGTACAGCGATGTTCGCTGCTTCTTTAGGCACTTTTGTGGTGTAGAGTGCCAAGTTGAATATATCAGAGCCTTTAGCAAATGTTTCCCATTCATTTAAACGGTGGGTACAAGTTGGACACTGCCAAAGACAGTGATTCCTATAGGACATAAGTCTGGCAGGTCAAAGTTGAACCAGAGTCAGTCTGTAAACTGTGATGGACAATTTGAGTAATAATTTTATTGGTCTTCTTTGTTTTCTCTTCCAAATAAAGGTCAGCCAGCTGGTTTATTCACAATAAATCAGATGATCGGCTTGTGTTGGCCATGAATGTATAAAGTGAACTAGATACAACAATGGCGGCATGGCTCCGTTCATTGTTGTAGGAAGCTGCCCATTGAAAGCCAAAAAATAATATTTCCTGGGTCTTCCACAAATGCTTTCTTACTGTGGGGCTGACAGGGAGTGGAGAGAGTGGATGAGCCACTTACCCTCGCTTCAACCCTCGGCTAACATGAATGGGGACGAAATGATTGAATCTTCCAGACTTATGAAATGTTAGCGGACCAAATGGATGAAATTCTGATGGTGGAACAAGTAATTTTTTGGAGATTGAAGGGGTCCAAAAATGTATTCACCGCTTCTTTCAAAATGTAATCTTTGGGGTACTCATCACATCATGTGACAGACGCCATTGCTATTATTACAAGGCTTGAAAACTATGTCGAATTGGCTCCGCTCTTCCTGTTGACTTTTAAGAAATTATCAGTTAAACGTTTATGTATGTTTTTTGATAAAAAGCCATAAATTCCAGCTTTTGTCTTTCCCCAATGTGCTCATTTGCTGCTTTTCTGTTTTATATTATTCTAAGTTGAATATCTTTGCATGTTTTGTCAAATCAACAGTCCAAAAGCCAATTTGATGACATCTCCTTGGACCTTGAAATATATTTCTGTTTTTTCTGGACAATGACAGTAGAGAGAGTCAGGAAGGCCATTGTACAGAGAGTGGATGACTGGACCTGACCTGAACTCAGGCCGCTGCGGCAAGAAAACCAGCTCCGACACGTGACACGTGCTCCACTAGGCGAGCCACCTGATGGAGCATATGTCACGTGTTGAGGGGTCGCATACTATATTTTCTATTCAGCCCCACTAGTGGCCCCTTGAAGCCTCAAGTTATTACATGCCACAAAAGAAAACTTTTGGTTGGAACAAACCATGTACTGACAGATTTTTCCACTGGGGACTATGATATCCGCAGCAAATTTCATGCAAAAATAGAGACACCTTGCCAAGGACCAGAGTGCGAGTCAGGGGAAATTTCTGACTTGATCGACTGACACCGCCTCCCATTGGCCTTGCTGTTTAAGCGTAAGTTCACAAAGATTAAGTTATGGAAAACATCATATTCACACAGTTATCCCGAGGTGCATCTATCCAGGCAGATATTTTTGATTTTGTTTGTTCAGGTTTTGAGAAATCTGTATACAGTTTGCATCGCAAGTCCTTTCTACTGAGGAATTAGTCCCTCTGAAGTCTGACAGTGTGTTCTGAGGATTATTGGCGATTAGAACTGTGATTGTTTTGGAAAAGAAGCTGAATTTTTAAATCAACATTTTTCACAAGTGCTGTGAGCACCACAGATGTAATCTCATCCATTTCTTTTAAACTGGGGTGGAGGCCAGAATCTAAGACACAAATATCTTCCAAACAAATAAGACTGTCCAAACTGACTAACGTGTATTTTTATTAATCATCAGTGAACTCACTGGTTGCAGCTTCTGTTGTGAATATTTAACTGGCCTTCTTAGTCTTTTGCGATTGTAATCTGATTACCTTTGGGTGTTGGATGTAGAGAAACAAGATATCTGAAGATGTTACCACAAATTCTGGTAACATTTTACCATTTTTCTAGACATTTTTGTCTCCACAATTTAACAATAAATCCAGAAAATAATTGTTAGATTAATTGATAATTAAAATAATAAATAGCTGCAGCCCTAGGTTCATTACTTTATTTCATTATTTATCAAGCAAAATTACCAAACATCCTCTGATTGTATCTGTTTGTCATTCTTGTATTATTTTAAATAACTTGTATTTGGATTTTGAGTGATTGGTCCAATAAAAATAAAAATAAAAAAAAGTTTATTATTGTTTATTTTTTGTTCTTTCCCTATGTGAGCTAAACCTCCATGTGAATACTGATCTTATATTGCTGTCTTGGACTGAACTGATCACACTCGACCAAACAAATCAAACAAATCGCTCTGTTGGGCTGCGACAGGTCTGGAGTCATTAAAAGTTAAAGAGTCTGTCTCTACAACAAAACAATCGGTTCGACCGTCAGGCTCCAATGCCCCGCAAGCCCCAACTGTCAGGGATGTCCAATACGGTCAGGTTTAGAGTCAGCATTAAAATCCTCTGCAGTGATGTGAGACAAACGCGGAGTCCGAACCTTACATTGAGTTCTTGCAGGACTGTGTGAAACACTGATCTATGTGACAGTTACTGTCGCTGGGTTGGCTGTGCAGTGAACTCTCAGCAAACAGCTGATGTCAACATGTTAAGAGTCGGCGCTGAGGCTACCGGCGACCTCCAGTAAGCACTGAGAGAGAGTCCACAAGTAATTCACCTGTCTCATATTGCAGATAGTGGCTGTAGAGGCTTTTCTACATCTGCTGCAATTTAGTCCCCAATAGCATTGTGAGAAAACGATGCATTATCACGGATACTTCTTCTAATAACCTATCAAATATCAAAGGTAAGGGTTAGTTTCGTGTCATGAATGGATGCTGAGCTAGACCTCAGTGAACCTGTTGGAAATATTTTTAACTCTCTGAAAGAGGCAACCCAATACTTCACATAGAGATTAACAAGTGTGCAGAGGTATGAAAGTAGGCAGGGCTTGAGCTATTTCATCCTTCACTCAACTACTTCTGTCACTTTTCATATTTAGAGCGTAACACTAAAAATCTCTTTGAGGGGGAGACTGTGAACGTGTGTGTCGTTATCCACATTTCTACGATTCATCATATCGGGACAACAAAGGCATACCAAAGACCCAGGGCTCTATTTTAATCGTGGAACGTCAAGCGTGCGTTGGTAGTTTTTTTGCATGCGTGGCCTGTGTGGGGGTCTCATTCGTTTTGAACCAGCCGTGCCAATCACAGCGAGGTATGACAACAACACCACTCAATAAATAAAAAAATCGGCTCATTCAGGAAGTGATGACGTTGTCCGGATGGTGGAGTGACTTGATGTGAACACAAATGTGCAAAAACTGCACCTGCACCATAATGCATTCCAGGAACAAAACATGAAACAACACTTTTGTTGAAAAGGAGGCAATGACACACAGGACTGATGAGTTGCTGTAATCCGATGTCTCTCGTGTAAACAGGCAGAATACCAAGTTATAACAGACCAGCCTGATGTGTGTAGAGAGGTGTGTGATTATTTTTGTAGCAGCCTGAGGTTGTTTGCGTGTGATTTAATGAAGGTAAACACTGTGATAGTCGTTCATCATGTTATGGTGCTCTGGCGCGGCACTTCTCAGGGGTCTGCAGATTTATAAACATATCCTGATGCTGATTTCAGATGGCCGTAGGGCTTTTCATACAGCTGTGGACAACCAAGCGGCAACCTCTGTGGCTGTAAAGTGAAGCCTATGCAGAAGTGCCAAAAGCTGCAGTTTCTTGAACAACCTCTTGAGGCTGACTAAACTGAGCAAGTCAATCTCCATAAGCCCCCATGTTAAAATGTCCAACTTCACAGCAGAAATAAACATGTTTACAGCCCGTATGTTTAATAATGTAACATTTTAAAGAATATTCAGGTTAAATATCAAGAATAAATGTAACATTTTAAAGAATATTCAGGTTAAATATCAAGAATAAAGTATTTATCGGTACAAAATCAATGCTCATTCCCGTACACAAAAGGTCTATTTTCATTCCAGCTTAAAAATCAATTATATCGTTAAACACATTCAGTGGTTGGAGTGTTTAACTTTAATAGTTTTTTTGCATGTTAGGCATTATTCCATTACAGCAGCACATTTGGTCCAGCGTGCAAATCAATCACAAAGTGAATGTGAAAGTGAAGCTTTAATTTCCTGCTGCTCATTTATCATCGAGCCAATTCTGACATGAGAGAGAGAGAGAGAGAGAGAGAGAGAGACTTCTGCAAGCTTGTAAAAAATGTATGATGGTCCGTTTAAATGCACATCAGGAAGTGGACTAATTTACTGTATGACAAATGAAGAGAAATGTCAGCGAAATATCAGCGCAGCTTGGCTTTTCTTACAGCATCCATTCTTGCCTTTAAGCACAAGAGATTTCCACATTTCATGCCTGACCTGGCGCTAACGTCGTCTCTGGTCAAAGGCCGCTAGATATCAGTGCGACTGACTGATGGGAGCGCCAGCTGGAAACAACACAAACATGGAGATGTCATCGGTCAATGATAATGAACACAATTCTTTCCCCTTCAAAAGCTGCCAACACTACTGTACTGAATGGTCTAGAGAAATCAAGTGAAGAAATGCAGTTTAACATGCCGGGCAAGTGATCTGCTGCTGATTATACACACAAATAGGTCATGGTATTACAGATGGGGCCTTGCAGGGCATGGATGTATTTGAGGCTTGAAAATTAGCCAGCGAGTCAGCAGTGAATTACACCCCTGCAGCACTCTCGAGTCATGTTTGTCCTCTCTAACGCAATGTCAAAGCCTGGCAAAGCAACCTGAGAGGCTTTCTGTCATATCCAACACAAGTGTGATAACAGCCTCACATCTTCTTGTGAGACTTTTCTATTTTTAGGTTCATTCAGCTGAACGCTGTCACTCTCTACCAAAGAAGAAATACTGTTTGTGATCAAAATGATGAACAATATCGGCCTATATTTGTTCCCCGACCATCTGTTTTTTTCAAGTGCTCACCGCTGTGGTGTGTCCTGTCAATCCAACGGTGTGATCAGCACCATGACATCTTTTTTCCTTCTGCTGTTTGACTTTCTGTGGGTTGATGATCTTTCCTCAGTCTGTCAGTCATGGTCAGTGCAAGCCCATGGGATTAATGTTGGCTTTCAAACAGCTGTCTAATGCCAGAACGTGTTTCTACAAGTGGAAGAGCTTCATGTAAAAATCTATTTCAAGGATTTTTACTCTGTTTTGTTCCCATTTGAAAAACTCAAATCCCTGTGCACTTTCATCCATGTCACTGCTAACCCTATTGCTCATTAAGGGGGGAGGGCTGGGTGGGAGTTTCACACGATCCCTTAAATGAAATCCCCGCTGTTCACTGACAGCCAGATTTGTGATTTGAAAGAGTGAAATGTTCAAATTGCAAGAGCTCAAATTTTAATTACAACTTGCATGATTATTAGGGTCTTAACAAGCTGCACCAAGTGACAACTTAAGCTGGAAACTGAGGATTTCACTGGATATAATCGCCACATTTGCTAACCTGTAGACGTAACTTAGATTCTACTCAGTCACATATCGAAATATGGCTTCAATTACACTGTGAAAATACACTGTCAACTTTTAAATATTTCATAGCGGTCTCTTCCATCTCACAATAATGAACTGTGACTGGCAAATTTACTCAGCTGTGACTAATTAACACTAAATATGTGAGGTGCAAAACAATAAAAAGGCAGCCCATGGCTGTATTTACACGTGGACATGGTTTTGTTGAACAGGAAACATCAGTCTGCACATAGTCTGTATAATTTGGGTGTTTGACAAAATAAGATGTGGGCTTTTGAAACTTTTGGTTTTAAAAGTCTTTTTCTACACAAACACGCCAGGTGATCGCCTTGCGTTCCAAAGGTGAGGTAGTAGGTAGCTCATTAATTGTCATGCAAATAACATTTAAAGCTGTGAATCTGGACCTCCAGGATCCGGGGGTGTGAAACATCACTTCCTGTCAGACTATCTTGTGAATCTAACCTCAACTTAAGCAGCTGCAGTGCTGCAGCACTCGACAGTCAGATATCAAGAAATTGTCAGACATGAATTACCAGTAGTTTATCATAAGTTGTTGTGCTTGTCTCAGAAATATTTGATCATTTTTCCTTACTTTTTCCTCTGAAAAAACTGCCACAATTTGATATTTTCCTCTGCTCATTTAGGCCCAACAGCAACAACAAAGAGTATCCTTGACCCTTGGTTTCACACCAGCAAAACACAACCAATTATGCTAAGCACACAAACAGGCCTAAAGTGCCTCTAGTGGGAATCCAACTTCCGGGGTTTTTGAGGTGGTAGACAGGTACTTTAGCCCTTCGTCTGACACCTTTACCTAACTTCTACCATCTGTGGCTAACACCCTCAGCATCTTTACTTTACTCCACTGTGTATCCTCTGACAGCACTTCTGTTACTATGAGTCCTTAAAATATGCATCAGACGCTGAGCTCACTCGCAGATTCAAAAATGTGACCTGACAGCAAAACATCTCAGAGAAAGCTACGACACAAGGTTGGTAGCAAACGCTGAGAAACACCAAGAAACATTCATCCTTAAAATCCACAAGTGACTTGTTGACTTCCAGTCAAGCAGTACAATTCTTTTATTCCACTCTGAATATGGAAAGTCCCGAACAAAAAAGTCTGGTTACTAGACACCATATGCACTTTGTTCTCCACCTACAGTCAGCTGGGTTCCCAGAGGAAGTGAATATAAAGGCTTTGTCTCACAGTCCACATTCACTTAGATCTGTTAAGGTGGCAACAAACAAGCCCATAATCCCACACCGATGACCACACCCAACAGCACAAATGCGGGTATGAAAATAAAACACAGCAAGCACAGTCCTGCAGTAGGACGTTCAGAGGCTGACCTCCGTTTGTCCTGAACTAGTGGGTGTGTGGAGAATTTACTCTGTGGTCGGTGGCTAAAGGTTCATTTTGCTATTAGATTTCATTTATTTTTTTAGGACTGTAATTTCTGGCTTTCGGTGTAAAACATGGATTGGCACATGGATTACAGGGGATGTAGCAGAAATTATAACAGACAAAAGGTGTAGTCTAGCCATTGTCTGCAGACTGTAACAGTCAAACAGCTGAAAACATTCAATGGCATCAAATGAGCCGCCACGGTCTACCTACAATGGTTTGATTAAACTGATGCCAGGAGCCAAACACAAGGCTGTCGTGCTTACATAGCTGAAAAATGGTGTAGCTGTAATAAAGTCATGGGTCATTTTGTGTTTTCAGTTACGGTAAAAGGACTCATATGTCTCCAGAATTTCACCTGATATTGAATTCAACATCTAATAGCAATCAACAAAGGTTAAATATAATCAATCTGCCATGGTAAATACTTTCCTGGAGCAGTTTTGGACTAATGTGTGTAACGGTGGCAGATTTACCATTAAAAAGTCGGTTGAAAACGCAGACTCCTGCTGAGTTTCAATTACGTTTAAAAAGGACAATTATGACTTAATTATGCAATGGATGGCTACATACATGCTATCATGCTAAAGGACTGATGCTAAAGCTATTTGGGCAAACATTCAACATCTTTACTGGTCAATGACCCGTATAGGAAGAAGACGCGGTAATAAAAAAAACATTGTCCTTGCAACATGTCGAGTTTGTTAGTCTTACTGCTATAAATATGATGATGGAAAGAGATCCTCGTATGTATTGCTAATATTAGCCTAGATGCCGATAAAAAAAGTATCTTGGACTATTGCTCTCACATGATGGTGAAATACTTCTCACTTATAACTATATATAATATGAACGTTTGCAGCTCAAACACACTTTTGCTTGTATAGCAACCACACACTGTGTGTATATATGGAGTGCTGTTCATATAACAGCCCCATACACTTCTCTTCAACAATGCAGGGAAATCTAAAGCTTGACAGGCCTGCTGTGCCTAGTTACGGTCGCTAAGCAATGATTGGACAAACACTATTCGGGGGAGGGTTTTGGCGAGCCTGCCTCAGCTCGCCTACCACTGCTTCAGTGATGATTTCACTAATGTGTCCCAGAACGCTTTTCAACACCCACTGACGAAACAGAAATGGCTACGTGGACATATGAATACAGCCAACTAGATACGTGAGTTATGTGAACACTGACGTGTACCCACGACTGTGGACATATCTCTAAGTCGAAACAACTTACTCACAACATGTTATTATATGTTGTGGCTGCAGTGGTCGATCGAAACTTCTATCAGTCACTTCCTTTTAATGTTTTAACACGTTTCTACTGCAAAACTCTAAAAGGAAGCTCTTTCTCTTTGATTCGCAGTTAGTGACAGCACATCTGATACTGTGTGCTGATGTTTTAAATAGCACTGCAGCTGTGCCGAAAATATCTCAAAGTGATCTGACGCTGTCAACATTTGACCCATTATCTATTAAAATAAAAAATAGGACTCTAGACTAAATTAATTAAGTGTCTCAGAGTGACTTTTCCTTTGAACAACCCTGTTCATCTGCTCTACATATGACTAATTTGCAATTTGCAAACCTGAATTGTGTTGTTATCAACAGCATCTTGTTTCACAGATGTGTGCTTTGTTGCACCTGTAAACACACACAACAGTAATGCCAAAAGGTTTTGGAGTACACCTGTACATCACTGCAGAAATGTGTAAACAACACATTTCTTTGTTTTATAATATCCTCCCTTGTGGCTGAAAGCATTTTTAAAGGTTTTGTTATGGATTGTTTGGCACTGGAAAGATCATAGTCTCTTGGTTTAATGTTTGAAAGTTCAACAGCACAAGACGCGTTTACTTTAGAGTAGTAGATATTAATATTCACAGACTTTATTAACATTTAACCAACACCATGATCTTTCCGTAACCAAAGTGCTTCATCTTGCCCAAACCTAACCACACCTGGGATTCAGCCTCTCCTGAAAAGATGTCACTAAAAATAATCCAGGCAGCTTTTCCTTCAAAAAGGTAAAAAGAGCACATAGATTTAATTCAATAATAATAATATGAAATCCACAGTAGTACCACTGTGTTAAGTTATTAGGTTGTTAACCAGATATGCTAACATCTGCAACCGCTGGAGGCTGGCGGCAATCTCCACGGCTGTGGAATGAAGCCAACAAGTGCGAAAAACGAAAAACTCAAATGACCACTTGATGTTGGCTACAGAGGTGAGTCAATCTCTATAATACTGCATTTTAAAATACCTAATGTTACAGAACAACCTGGTTCAAAAAACTGTTTTGGTCTCTATAGCTGAGACTGATTTTGTATAAAACTCACCCGTTCAAATTATATTAAGACTTAAAGTTACTTGAAGTACAAGACAAGACGTCTCTATTAAAGGTTAAACTCTAAAAATAAAAATTTATTAACATTAACCAAAACCATGATCTTTCCCCAACCACCAAGTGCTTCTCTTGCCTAAATCTAACCACACTTGGGACTCCGTACTACTCAGGAAAATAGCCATTCCTTTTATTTCTAAAGATATTTAGCAAAACAAATTAGTTGTACATATGTTTTCTAAGCGTCAGGCTTGGTTTAACAAGTTCAAAAGTTTAAAAGTCAGTAGCTAACGATTAGCAACTAACTGGATGCCAATAATAGTTGTAAGAAACGGTCTGGAGTAGAGATTAAAAAAAGACTCAATGTTTCGACTTCACCTGGGGACCACGACCACAACACACTCTGCCAGCATTTTCTGGTCACATCCACCAAACAGCAGGATGTATTAAACAATACAGCTGTCTGCCTTGATCCACTCCGCAGTTTGTCTCTGCTACAATTACTTGCCTCAAGAAAACCCTCCTCATTCATCTTTTTTTTCCCCCCCTCCTCTCCCTTTAGCAAATGTGAATCAGATGTTTTGCAGAGGAAGGACGGACCCCCACCCATCCTGCTTCGTTGGGGAGGTAGGACAGCATCTGTGTAATGTGCGCACATTGACAGGAAGTTTAACATTCCACCCAACTTCCATCACTAGCCGGCAGCTGAGGCTGTTGCACAAATCTGGCAATGCGTTTTCATTAGGGTAAACCAAGCGCTGGGCCTGCTCCATAAAAGCTTACACTCAGAGTTATAAATAAGAAGCAGTTGACATTACCTCTGGAAATTAATGCGACAGGATTTATTTTATCACCTGCTCTTGGCTTTTACACTGTGAGGAATTTCTAAAGCTTGCCCATGAGGCTTAAAATTTAGGGCCAAGGCTTAAAAAGACATCCTCTGGTGCTGCCCTATAGCTGCCCCGTCAAAAGCATGACTTTCCTAAACAAAGACAAGACCCCTTTCACCCCGCAAATTCTTTGACAACTGCTGCAAGCTTCCTGCTGGCATTTGATATGCTCCATTTCGTTCCCATGACCAAACTCCAGTCATGCTGAGGCTTTCGCTGAGCAGTTGAAGGCTCGTCTCACTGACACTCTGAAGCTTTTCTGTACTCTGATGTGAAACTTCCCTCGTTCTCTGCACCAGCAAGTGTCACAGCCAGTCAGAAGTGATTTGATTTTGCTTTCTATGTCGCAAAGCGTGCAGTTAAAGGTTTTGTTTTACCGCAATTACAAGGTGAGACAATGAGGAGCCACTGTGGGATATCACATGTAATTAGCTTTAACCTTAAGTGGTTAGGACGCAACCTTCTGGTTAGGATGCCAGGTTCTTCTTTTGGTTTGTTTTCACTGCAGTCAACATGAAATCTTATGAAAACTCTGTGGTGGTTTAAGTAAATAAGAACTACAACAGCAGTCAGCTGTTTAAGGTCATATAGAAAAGAGGCTGCAGCAATGCCTCACTTTCGCTTAGCAAGGCCATATTTACCCGTCCAGTCCTGGAATCTGAACCTGTGACCTTGTCATCACAACCACCAGCTCCACTTGACAGTGATCATCTACTGGCATCCTATATGAAACCAGAAACAACCCCCCCCCCTGCCTCCTCTCTTCATCGCTGGGGTAAACTCACCAAGCTGACTCTGTTTTTCCCAGCATGTGGTTGCCAGGTTGGACAGTTCCCGGTATTTCTCCGCCAGTTGGAGTTTGCCGTTACAAAGGCGGGGTCGTCGGGCCAGGCTGTCCTCGGCCAAACTCCGATTGGTGGTCAGCAGCATCTCCCTGTCCACTTGAAGCTCCTGAAACTGAACAAGACAAATGTCACATTAGTCTATCATGCATGTGGTGCAGCAGTGTTGTACTAAATTATGTATATACGACATTATAAAATCTTGTAGCATATAGAAGGAATAGACAGACCTTTATTTTGAAGGGTATACATCATCTCTTTGTTTAATATTTGTCCTACTATTGCAGTACAAAAGTGTTGTGTTTTAACAGATAGGACTTTTTCATTTTACAAATATGTAAAATTATTATTAAAGTAATTTTTCAGGCGTAGAAACTCATCACTCTCCTGTTCTAGCCCATTAATCATGAGGATTTGTTGTTTTTCCCCTAATTACAGGAAATGAAAAATGTGTCTGGACTGTTGAATGGACAAAACAAGACATTTGAAGACGTCATCCTAAACTCTGGGAAATAGTGAAGAACATCACTTTTTTCTGACATTTTATAGACTAATTATTAATCGACAGGGAGCACTTATTCAAGAGACTCACAATTGCAGGAAAGTTATGATGTTAGTGCCTTGCAATAAAAAGCTGAGAGAAAGTCCCAGTAGTTCTTGTCTCCTATGCAACACAAGGCAGCTGCGGGCGCTCATACACCCTGAATGACCCCAGACTTGGGAGGGCCTTGTGGCTGAGATAGTTTTCTGTGTATTTGAGACCCACGGGGAGCTGCTTGATACAATTACTGCTGACGGCAGACTGCTTCATCTTCGACTGGTGGCAAATGGAAGCCGCACAGGACACTGAATCACCTGAAGGTGAAATGTCCTGCTCAGTGTTCAACAGCGCCTCCTGATGAAGTGCCAAAGGTCAGTCAATCACATTCTCCACCTGCAACCCACCTGGATGACCGGCGTCCCTCTAGTCAGAAGCCTATTTCTCAAACTGCATTACCATCAATGCTTCAACACTGCACAGTGCCCAAATAGACAACAGAACGAGGAAGGAAATAGAAACTGTGACAGTGGCTCCAGCCGACACCCCCTTCATGTGTTAACCCTTCTTCTAGTGTTTTATGTATGTTGACAAGGACGTGTGGTCTCCTGTGCAAGACTGGCTCCAGCTGGGGAGGTATAGCCCATCTTCACTTCCCGCTTCCTGTCCTCCCTGATAAGGCGAGGATCCCGACTGGAGCGGTATCCAGAGGATGCAATATAGCAGACTGAAGTTAAGAAAGTCTTTCCAGGCTGACAGTCAGGGCAGCTGATATTCTCAGCTTGCCAAAGTGCTTTTCATCATGTCAGACAGATAAATGTTAATGGCTGTATTAACTTGGGATTGTAACAGTCGCCTACTACATGGAGACTGGGCGAAGTATAGATCCCAACACTGCAGTAGAGTAAAGTTTAGGGGTGCTGTTCTGACTGATTGAGTTCGGAAGTTTGGGTATATTCATTTATGACTTAAACAGCACCCATTAGCCATTTTCCCTTGTAGATCACCTGTTTTTTGTTTGTAAGATTTTTTATAATAAATAACTAAAAACATCTGTCTGTATATCGCTTTCATTTTGCCTTCATGAGCCGGGTCGTAACAACTATGCAAGTCTCTGGCACAGTTTCACTCACCCACCTGCGATATCAACTGTTGCATGTCATTTTATGGCTTTAAAGTAGGGTACGGATCATTTTTGGGAAACAATGCTTGAGTCATTGAGTCACTGGTATAGATTATTGATCTGTATGGGTGCATTCAAACAGGATCCGGCATTGTGGGGTGCGTTTATTTGTGCTGAATGTAACAGCTGTGAAACAATCAGGAAATAATTTTTCATATTGCTGATTACTGGGCTTTATTGTTGCCGAAGCTCACTCACTCTCATTCACTCTCTCAATCACTGTCATTGAATGTCTCTTAACCAATGCGCTCTCTCACACCATTGCACACAATCCAAAGGAAACTTCTTTGCGTCTATTTTGTAACATGAATTGTGAACCAGACACAGATTTAAAAGCTGGGTACATGTGTAGCATGTCCACAAAGGTCTAAGCTTTTATATTTGGATGCTTGAACTAACTTGGAAATTCCACCGGGCTTGTCTGCGGCATGTTGCGTGAGCGTCATGTCAAGAATATGAATGCAAACATTGTTATCCTGGTACTTTATCTTGGGTAACGGAGTACTTCTTGAAACGGTAAAACCTGTGTAAAGTAGCCCTGATATTTATTTTCCCTGATATTTTATTGTTTTTTTATAATATATAATACATTTATATTTATTACATTATATTATGTTACAATGCAACATTTTGACCTTAGTGGCTAACCCAGACGTCTCCACTACAAATTCTGGATGTTTATGGCTTAAACAAGCTGCTAAATATAGTGGTCATGCTTT
Source organism: Larimichthys crocea (assembly GCF_000972845.2). Lineage (NCBI taxonomy): Eukaryota > Metazoa > Chordata > Actinopteri > Sciaenidae > Larimichthys > Larimichthys crocea. Next base: position 40,104,892 of record NC_040013.1, on the reverse strand, counting down.
TGTGGTAGGGGTGTGTGTCTACGGGGAGAGCGGCGGGTAGTCACCGTCTCTAGGGCAAAAGAGCTTAAAACTATAAATTATTAAAAGAAATGCCACTCCCTTCAACTGTTGCCAAACCATGCTGTCATGGCTTTTGCTGTAAAGGAACAGTCGGCGTCTCAAACACTGACACAATGCCACTCTGTAAGCTCCGCACTGCAAAAACTCTGAATCCTCTTTGACATCAGCATTCCTGTGATTCAACCCAGCCGGATACTTTTCTTGCTCAATTGCTTTCTTTCACCAGTCAGTCACTTAGAGCCTGAAGGCCGTATCATCGAGTCCAGCGCTGTACCGTGCATCTGTCTCATATTTTACGGGTCATCAAAAGGATGTATGAGTCCCAAGTTCAGAGGAATTTGCAGAATGTGCCCTGTAGTCAAAAGAAGGTCTGACCAAGTACAGAAAGAGATACTACGTATCTGCTGTTCATTCTAAAAACAAGAAATCCGGCTAAAATAAAGATAACACAGTTAGTTTGAGACTTGCAGCCCAATTATCCGCCCCGTTTTCCTTAAACAGGAATCAATAAGGACACTTCATTTCCTGCTTTGGCTAGTCCGCCCCGTTTATCAAACAACAACTGCTGCAGTCTTTGGGGAGTCAGAGGTTTTTGTAGTATGATGCACGGGCTGTAAGGCAAGGCTGACAGTGTTTACCATCCCTGACAAATGACACTTGGGGAGCACTTAAGAGTCTGTAGTTCTGCACCGGAGAAGACAAGGGGCAGTGGCACTGTTGTTTTCCGTGGTTCGACACGTCTGACCACATGAAATGCAGTAAATATGTGTTTCCCTTTCATCTGAAATGAGGCTCAAGCTTTAATGAGGCTTCTGCAATCCCAAGCCGCCAATTTAACATTCAGTCTGCAATGAAATTGACGGGGTGCAAAAGTCTTTTCTATGAAAGAGAATTCTTCATGTGACGCCAGGCCTGTATTCAACTGAGAGAAATGAAGGGCTACGTACTGTGAGGCTCTACTGGACAGCCAGCTTAAAAACTCTCTCTTTTCACCATTTGGGATGAGTTTAAAGCAGCTGTGATCAATCATTTTATAGCAAGAATAGATCAGATGATCTGTTGTTACAAATCAAAGATGTTGCTTGTAGTGATGAACCCACAGAAGATTATCACCTGACAAAACCTTCAGCTTTGTGGCATGTTTCAGATCATTGTTTTGTTTTTTCCAGCTTGCGCCTTTACAGTTTTGGTTTCCAACCCCAGCGGGCAGCTGTTTTTGTCGATAAAGCTCTGAAAAACTCGCTGTACACCTGCTGCTCAGCACTGAACAGTACAGACTCGAAGTTAGAGACTAGTGGGTGAGCATAGTGGAGCATAGCCAAAGAGGCAGATATTTGATCAGGAGTTAGTGTAGACCAAAACTATCTGATCAAAGTAAATGAATAAACATAAAAACGAATCGGACCAGGTTTTGGTACTTCTCGACACTCAAAGCATTTTGGAGGTTTGATACAAAGTTTCACTTTTTTTTTTCACCTCAGTGTTCTTCTGATTCCTCAACCAACGACAGTATAGAATGGACTGCATACGCATAATGTCACCCACAGGTTTCTGAAGAGCCGTTCTAAAGTTTAAAATGTGTGGCTTTGGCCACCTTTCTCCGCCTCCCGGCTAATATAAAAATCGGCAAAGATGTGGAGATTCGTGGACCTGAGGATGGGCTGAATGATGCATGTGTGCTCAAAAAAGCCACCTATAATGGCGTATCATGTTTATTTCTGCTGTGAAATTGAACTTTTTAAAACATACAGTTGGAGCTTATGGAGACTGACCCTGTTACCAGCATCAAGTGGCCATTCGCGGAACTGCAGTTTTTGTCACTTCGTCATTGGCTTCGCTTCACAGTCACGGAGGTTCCTGCTTGCTCCAAACACTCCTCTCTTCCTCACTTCCTCTCTCGGGATTAATAAAGATATCCAGCAGTCCATCTGCATTATTATTATTAATGACAATGACTCTTTGAAGAAGCTCCTGCAGCACTGATGACAAAACCCGATGTTGACTTGACGCTTCAGATCACTGCACTAGAAATATATGACATTGTAGCTGGTGGTCTGGTCTGTTTGTTATTAATGAGAATGCGAAAGAACATGTTGAAGCATTCAAGGTTATGAATCACTATGACGGATTTAACTCCGTTTACATAACGTTCATCATTAACACAAGTTTAACGAAGCGTTCTGCTTCTGGAGCTCGTATGGTAATGAGAGATGGGTGTGTGAAACCAGCTAATCATGCTACAATATTACATCACTGGGAGCCAGACTATTATTACTAATAAATGTCCTTTGCAAACTTAGGTTTTGTATTATTACTTAATGACAGGTAAATGGATGAATAGTTGCTAAACCCCCCCCCCCAAAGCACTCTGAGTCACTCGGCTCTGCTTCCCGGGGGAGAATTGTATGACCTCTTGGTGAGATTCAACCACTTTGGCTCCATGATCCCAATTCATTCACAGAGCCAGGTCTCATATGTCACCTCCTCCGCCAAGAACCCGGGTAAAATAAGTAATGTCTTTCTTTGTTTCTGAGCAAAATCGCGTGACGTTTTAATAAATCGAATCAGAAGTGTGTGGTAGAAAAAGAGATCTTTTTACATCCCAACACACAGTGAGAACATGTATGAGGGTGACTATCCCAGGCCGTGGTTATGTTTCACTGCACACACTGTTGTTATCACTCCACCCATAGCTGTCCAAGCCATGCAATCCTACAGCCTGACTGAGAGAGTCCTTTCTGTTTGAGGACCCCCCACACCCTTTCCCACCAAAAGGCAAGCCTAATCAAAATGGGGCCCATGAAAAAGAAAAAAGTTTGGGAACCACTGGTACACCTTATATCTGTGTGTATGTGTGAGTGATCTAGTATGGCTTTATATCAGGAAGGTCATCATGTAGCCCCCTCAAACGTGCCATGCGGAAATCCTTTAAGAAATCTGCCATTTTCTATCTGCTGTGTTTATACACAAAGACACACTTATAAGACACTGCGATTTAATGTGTTTTATAACTGCGAGAGACTTGTGATCAATCCGGCATACATTTTATACACCAAGATGCAACTTAATGCAGCAAAAACACACTTTTATTCAGAGCCAACGCTGCGCACCAGCGTATCTTTTGAGAGAGGACGACTGGGGAGGACCAGTTTTAAAAGTTGAAATTGTACTCAAACATGTGTTGTTTTATCTATTAACCTAAAGCCGAATGGATTAGTGTGCCCTAAAATCACTAATATTTCCTTAAGGCATCTTCTACCTTGCGTCCAAGCCATCTGTTGGTTGAAGAAACGCCAAATTGTTGTTTTTTAAAAGGGAGTTTGGCGCAACGCTGAAGCCACATAACGGCGGCGCGTATGGGGGTCTTCAACACCTCGATGTGATGCTTCCTGCACGATAAGCACACTTGAAGCATGAAATAATCACTTATACACACCTCACAAATGAAGCCTATTTGTGTTTTATCTCCGCTCCAGTAACTAATAATTCACCGCAAATATTAGGACACCGGGGTTTGAGGGGGAAACGCATTGGAAATCCGACCACTCGCCACGCAGACAATCGATGAACCATGTAAAGCGGATTTGCGTTACATCAAATGTGACGAGCAAAAACACAAAAAGGCTCAAAAGGCGAACAAAAGGCGGAGCAGGAAAACGACAGAAACACGTCGTTACCGACGGGAGAAGAGGTTTAACAAAGCGTTAATAAGGCGCAAATTCCTCACGGCACTTTGGGGGAACAGAGACAGAGAGAGAGGATACCTACCTTCTCATTGAGCCGAATGATTTGGTCCATTTTGTCGTCGTTTTGTAAAAGCTCCCTCAGCTCACTTGTGTTCAGAGCCCTGTAGCCGTCAGGACAAGTGTTGGACTCCATCAAGTTGGACATTGTATTCCTTCAAATTGCGGCTGGAGACGGTTTGGGAAACATAAAGTCCGCACAGCGGTTACATCTCGCTCACATTGGAATGCGATGCGATCAGTCCGCATGCAGCGTCAACGCGCCCAGCAACCGTCAACCGTCACACTTCCGGCTAGCGCCTTCAAAATAAAACAACTTTCCCCTCCAGGTACATTCACTCAAGCACTGTCCTCTTTTCTGCTACTTTATATATGACAGTTATTCTCTTTGTTTTGTTCAAAACAAACAGACACAAGTTCAGTTTTTTTTCCACCTTTTTGTCTATCTTCGTATGTACACTAGACGAAGAAGATGATCCCGCAATGGGGAAATTCTTTTTACACTCTATTTTATGTTACATGCATTTTAACCCAGACATGCAGTACAAGGGCTCATAGACATGCATTGTGGAGAGAGATGGTGGACATGCATTGTGGAGAGAGATGGTGGAGTGATGGGCGGCCCCCCTGAAAAGCGTCCAGCAAGCAGTTTTTAGGGGGGATCGGTGCCTTGCTCAACGGCACCTCGGCAGTGCCCAGGAGGTGAACTGGCACCCCTTCAGCTACCAGTACACCTTCCATATTTTGGTCCATGCGGGACTTGAACCGGCCACTCTTCCTTTCCCAAGCCAAGTCCCAATGGACTGAGCTACTGCCGCCCACTGAGAGCAAAGTGGAAACACACCTGGTTAATAAAAGTGATTCTGATTTTTATTATCGCTTTACACATTACAAGGTCCGGTGTGTAGGATTTAGTTGCATCTAGTGGTGTCTAGTGGGGGCGGCAGTAGCTCAGTCCATAGGGACCTGGCTTAGGAACCGGAGGGTGGCCGGCTCAAGTCCTGCATGGACCAAATATAGAAGGTGGACTGGTAGCTGGAGAGGTGCCAGCTCACCTCCTGGGTGCTGCCGAGGTGCCATTGAGCAAGGTCCCCCCAACTGTTCACTGGGCGCCCCCCTAGGTGGGCTGGCCATCACTCTCCAATTGCATGTCTATGAGCCCTTGTACTGCATGTGTGTGTGTCTGGGTTAAAATGCATGTAAAATAATATAGAGTGTAAAAAGAATTTCCCCATCGTGGGATTAATAAAGTATATCTTAATTGCTGCATCCTCACATCACATTCGGCTTTCTAGTGTTAAGGAGAAACTACACTTGTCTAGAGCAATTACATTTAATTTAATTAATGACATTTAATTTCTTTCTATGCACATATCTATTTATCTATCTATGGCTGCCGCCATGTTGGCTCATACTGCTTCTTCCTCCTTGCAGTTAATCCAAATATCTGCCAAAACGTGGATCATCGGCTGACCTACGGCGGGCTGAATGATGTGTGGGTGCTCAAACAAGCCATCTGTAATGGCACCCACCTGTCAGTTAATGAGTCCATTCTTTTAATTATGCATGACTTTAAGCCTTAATATAATTTGAACAGGTGAGTTCCAGTGGCGGCTCAAATTTCTTAGGGGGGGCTGTTGCAATGATGGCTAAGATGACCTGTTCAATGGGTAAAATAATAATAAATAAAAGTCAGATGGCTAACTTTACAGTGTTACATTGCATTGTTTAATTTGGTTTTCCTGTTGAACCACTAGATGGCAACACCTGACATGAATTGAACATACTGTACAGTATAATCCGAGACTGTATGTTTTCCCCGCTTTAGTTGACACCTGCTCGATATTTAAATTTGGTCTGGGTGGTCCTAATTCTTTAATAGCCAACATATCAACATTACTTTGACGACTGAACGGTAATTCCCTCAATGAAATGATGGAGTTGCAGTTCCTAGCCATGGCTGCCATGTTAATCTCGACGCGTGCGTGCACTGTATGTAACGTCCAAGCAGCACACATCAGTACGTATGACAAAATCACTTTGTGGCAAGCCTTCCCGGAGCCCATAGAAATGAATTGTAGGGTCCCAAATTAAAAAAAAAGCCACTCCTTGTAAGTTCTATAAAAATTCACCCTCAGTACAGTTTTCATGAACAGGGAAATTAGCTATAGAGATCAAAACTGTTCCAGACTATAAACATGTTTATTTCTGCTATGAAGTTCAATTTTAACATTGAGGCTTATGGATATCGACTCGTTCTGTAACCAGACTCAAGTGGCTGTTCAAGGAACTGCAGTTTTTGGCACTTCCACATTGGCTTCAATTCACAGACATAGAGATTGCTGATCAGTTAAAATTAGCTACTTAATACCTGTACTTGTACCTGTACTGGGGGACACAGTGCATGCATCATGCAGCTCTTTTCCTCTTTTCTACCCCTTCATCTGTACACATTCATGTCCTATTAATGCATGTTAAAATGCATTTGAAAATTCCATAACAGTAGCTCAAATTTATACTGAAGTATAGTACTTGAGTAAATGTACTTCTACTACTTTTAACGCTCCCAAATTACCAAACCGACCTCAGTCCTTATTTCATTTCATGTCTTAATGTGCTTTACTTTGACACTTTTGAAGACCTCTGCACCTTTCTTTGCCTATTCTCTATCTATGTTTGACACTGTATTGAACTGATGATTTGTAGTCATTGTTGTTACCGTGTAAAGATTCTGTGAGGCATTAAATAATTTAGATTTTTAGCCAGCTGAGACACAAATTTCTCATTACTCCATATCAAATGTGACATAAGGGAATGACAATCAATTTAACCCTAGAGCAATAAACACACAAGCCAGATTAAAATGTTTCATGTACAGAGAGTGTTTTTTTTTCTCTGTATAATTATTAATACTTTAATCTGTCAGTGGTCCTGTTCAAATGAGTTTCTTTTTGGAAAAAAAAAAAGTCGTTTTTCAGCTGTGTTAAGTTAGCACATTGAGCTCTAGCTTAACTTCCGTTTTAGATTTTTCAACATTAAAGTCCTCATGATAGATTTCTTCTCTTCATGATACAGTGAATTTAGAGGCTGCAGTCATTTATTGACAGCAACAACCCAGGATACATAAGTAAAAGTACTAATATCGCACAGTAAAAAATACTCCATTGCAAGGGAACGTGCATGTTCCTTAAGTAAAAGTAAGTATAATTAGGAAAATTACTTTAAGTATTTATATTAAAAATAAAATTATGCAGTACAGAAAATGTCCCCCTGTGACTATTGTATATGTTATCATTAGATTATTATGATGTATATGCATTCATGTAAAAACATGATGTTTACTGTTGTAGTGGGTTGAAGTAGAGCTCTGTTACGTTCTGTCAACTATTTTAGGGACCGCAACTAATGACTATTTTCTCTATGGATTAATCTGCTGATTGTTTTCTTGACTAATCAATTAATTGTTTAGTCTGTAAAAATTCAGGGAGTGGTAAGAAATTACCCAGAGCTGTGAGTGACACATAACCATCAGTCCAAACATCAAAATGTTATCAAACCCAAAAGCAATATATAATAATGTAAATATGTAGTAGTTATTTTACGGTAATGTTGATGAAAATCACAGTCTTGTGAGTTTCTACAATAACCACACACAATATTACTGTAAGCAAATACAGCATTTAAATGTAAAATTACAATATGATATTGTAATAATCATCTGTAGTTCCAACAACTTACAGTAACATCTCAGCAATGTACTGTGTTTTCACTGTAACTCAACCCCAACATTACTGTAAAACTACATTATTGTATTGTACTTCTGTCATTATTTCAAGTATGATGCTGTACCCTAATCACAGTAATTACTTATTCTTATTAATTATTTTCTACTTTATTATGACTGAAACTCAGTGGGCAGTAAATTCCTGCAAATTTACAGGATATGTACTACATTAAAACACTGTAATTTCTGACATCAACATTTTTTGCAGTTGCTGTAGGAAGCTAAAAATACTCACAGCAATTAGCAAAACAAGCTGCCAATTCATTTTATTTCACTGAACTAATGGATTAATCGACTCATCGTTTTAGCTGTACTTGCACATTTTTGTTTGGTATGCAAACGTGAAAAGGAACTAAATCTTTCAGGAAGTGTCATGAAAAGACTGTACAAGTGCTTCAAATTAATATGTATATGATGAAAAACAATGTAGTAAAACATATTTTAATAATGCAAAATATGTCTTCACAGGAGAAGTTATAATTGTTACAAATACTGTACTGAAAACTCACTCTCTCTCTATATATATATATTATAGTGTGTTATGAACCATTTATTAAATGTTTATACACTCCTTATGAATGCTAAATAGTATTAGATATTATTCATTGTCCATTCTTCCACCATCCAGTTGCACAGTAGTGGATAATGGCTGCTAAGCCTAAGGAGTGAAAATAATCTGTAACTGTGGTCACATTTCATCGACATTTTGCTTCAGTGACCTTCATGTGTTTGGGCTGTTTTGTGTTCGCATTTCTCAAAGATTTTTTTGAGCCCTTTTTGGCCCATGTCGTCTCTTTGGAGAGCCTTTGTGTGATCAGTTCACTAAGCCCTAAACTGTGGCAGGGTCCCAACATCCAAACCCACTGATATCCATTAAACCTCTCAGAACCAAGTGTAGCCGTGACGGATGACTGACAAGATATTATTATGTGGTTAGTGAGAGGGATTATTTGATGTATGTAGGTCACCTAACTATTGGTTTAGGGTATTTTCTCATAAACAAAATCCTAATGTTTTTTTGTGTAGATTCTTGCCCCGTCTGCAGTCTAATACCTGCAGTCCTGAGGCATAAACATAAGAGTTATAAACCGACTAGGCTGCTTAGGGATCCTACTGCCACCAGGGGCCCCCCAAGACAACCAGTGTGAAAAAGGAAATGAAAATGCATGGATGATGGAGACTTAAGTTAATTCAATCATTTTTGAACATGGGGGTTTAAATTCTGTTCAGAGTTTCCTCTGGCATCAAACTTGCTTTGTCGTTTCAGCGCTTTAATTCATCAGGAAGAGCCTCCAAAGGACTGTTTGACCACTTACCATGTGTGAAAAGCTACAGGGCATCTTCTTACTCACTAAACAGTGGAAAGGTATTTTGAGGTACTTGTATTTACTTGCATATTTTGTGTTGCTTTATACGTCTACTGCACTGCATTTAAGAGGGAAATATTATAGTCTAGCAAATGGTTACTTTTCAGATTAAGATTTTAGATGGCTCTCTGTGGAGATTGCATGTTCTCACTGTGTCTGTGTTCTCTGTGGTACTCTAGCTTCCTCCCACAGTTAAAAGACATGCGGTTAGGTGTGGACGTAAATGTGAATGCTTGTCTGTCTCTATGTGTCAACCCTGCGATGACTTGTCCAGGGTGTACCATGCCTGTTGCCCAATGCCAGCTGGGATTGGCTCCAGCCTCCATGACCCTGATGAGGACACGCTGTTACAGAAAATGGATGGATGGATAAAAAAACATACAACATTGTTGTTAAATACTGCCCCATCAGACTTGGGACTGCACTGTAACTGGGAAAGAATCTCAGAGTATGAAAGTATGGTCCCATAGACATTAAAATGATCCACAGACAGAAAACTGATGTGCGTAAACACAGTTCATTGCTGCATCTACAAATGTAAGTTAAGACTCTTCCATACAAAGAGAAAGCCATATATCAACAACGAGAAACGCTGCTGACTTCTCTGAGCTTGAACCTATCTGAGACGGACTAATGGAAGGTGGAAAAGTGTGCTGTGGTCTGACCACACCACAGTTCAAATTATTCTTGGAAGTCATGGATGCTGTATCCTCCGTGCTGAACTTAAGTTATACAAAGAGTTTTTTGGAACTTTTTTAGAATCTGGGTTGCAAATTATATTTGAGGCCCAAAGTAAAATATTCAATATTTCACAAAAAAAAAAAAAAAAGATTAGAGAAACATCCAAAATACAAGAATATATATTTGTAGAGCAGATTTTCCTTTTCATGTTTTGAACCTCATCATCCCACAACCTTTTAGATTCATCTTTTTTCTCCTGGATGATTGCTGTCCTCAAACTGAGAAGCACCAAGAGGATGTGTGGAGTACCCTATCCCTAACGCCTAACCCCTAACCTGTCTTGTGACACCTTGGAGGGCTCCAACCTTTAGGTTGAGAACCACTGGACTAAACTACAGACCTGTTTATAAAGTGAGAAATCAGAACTGTGAGTTAAATGGTGTGAGTACTTCTTCCACTTCTGTTCTTCTGACTTGTCAAATTAACTCAGGTTTGGTTTCTTACTGTACGGTCGGCAGCAGGAGAACCACATCACCATTTTCTGCTGACTGTAGGTGCAGCAGTTGCCAAACGTCGGTTAATATGCACAAACTCTGGTTTCACTGGAAAAGGCGTTTGTTCTTTTTTGTGGACTGAGGAAATATGTCGGTTCCTAGTCAGACATGAAAACAAAGCATTGACTTTCTAATCAGTAAAAACGTTCCATGGCATTTTTTTGTCGTCAAGTGTTTCACCTCTCATTTCTCTGTATATGTGAACAATCACTTTAACAGACTCTCGGAGACTCTGAAGCTCTCTTTATTTCTGGAGGAAATGGTATTTTTAATCAACGTGTATTCTTGTTGAGAAGCTTGATAATTGTCCTAAGGATTGACCTCACTGATCATTTTTATGTCAAAGGGATCATACTTTCATACTCTGAGATTCTTTATAATTACAGTCTGATGGGGCAGTTTTTCCCCTGTGTAATAACCTGAGATAGATACATATATACCTTTGCATAATTTAATAGCTTTTATATCTTTAACACACCAATAGTTCTGATTATTAAATGGTTAGGGGTTTAAAAAATGCAAATAATCTTACAAAGAGAACGAGAGGCTGAAGAAGAAGCCAGAAAGACAATCATATTGGGAAAATTACACCCAAGAAGAAAACATAAATTATTCATTATAAGGATATTAAATATGTTGTTTTAAGCACTGGTATGTTTGAAATAGTGTTCTGGCTCTGAAAGATCCTTTTGCAAAGACAGAATTTTTTTTTTTTAACTCAGACATTTTGACAAAGCACGAAAAGCAGATGTGAAACAAATTTTTTTAATGATCACTCAGTGAAGTCATAAATGGAGCCAGCGTGCATAACACAAAGACCCAGAAACTAACTCACTTAGTCATCGCCATGTTATCAAGTGCACTTGTGTTTTTCCTGCTTGCGAAAGAGGTTGTTAAGGAGGTTACAGAGAGCTCAGAGTTTGCGGAGTGGTTCACATCCAAGAGAAATCTTTCAAAAACTTACAGTTTCGCTTCGTAAGCAGAGAATGGTGTGAAGCTCAGTCACTGTGACCTGGTAAATTACAACCATTTCCTCACTTTCGAAGCAGTGCCATTTTGTCATCATGTTGCTGGAAAGAACAGACAGGATACCTGCCAAAAAAGCTTATCTCAAGAGGAAACAGAGAAAATCCACAGGAGGAGATGGCACATTCTCAAAATGTAAGGCTCAATGACATCAGGTGCGAAGCCAAAGCAGACTCAACAAAGCTTCACCAAATGTTGCATGAATAACACGTTTTACACTTTGAAATTGTGCCAAAGTCTAATTTTGCATGCAGGTAATACACCAATCCTTCACATTAACTTCTGTGAAGTAAAGCGTTAAGAGCCCCTACTGGTTGCCTGTGGTGGTGGGAGGAAGTGTAGTACATCAGCTGAAAAATCTATTTGTTTACATGGATAGATTATCAACTACAATTCATTTATCTTCAGTCTCACTTTGGCATTTCTTGATTGAACACACAGCTGTTTAGAAAATCGATGCCGCTTGATTTTTCACGCCCTCCTTTCGTACCAACACCTTGGTCTCTTCACCAGTTATTCCAGCATGCTTTGTGCTGAGTCACTTCCTATATAGAACAATGAATGCGTACGATCTCAGAGCCCATCGTCTGTTGTCTGTCAAAGATTTAGTTTTTAGAGGTCAATGTCACATACTTCCTCTGCTGTCCAATTAGCAACTTAATACGGAAAGAGACATTTCTGCTAATCTCTATAAACATATATGTATATCAATGCACAAAAACTTGGTGGTCAGACATTGTTGGTGGTCAGACATTGAGACGATGAGTTGGGAGATTGGATTTTGGCTAATGTGTCCACCTGTTTTGCTCTTCTCATGGACTGTTGCAATCAAAGCCAACTCAAACTTCATTTGTCGATCCTACTTGGACTACAAACAGAAAGCAATATGATTGCGGTCCCAAAATCTTGGTCCTTTATACAGATTCACATGCAGGTGTCTGTTTGTAGAAATAAATGTGCATAAAGTGGACCTGCACCATATGGAGGATGTTGAGGGGGTCAAACAAACATAGGACTTTCACCCAGGAAACTACAATTCTTGTCCTATGTGAAACCAAATGTTGACCTATTTTAACCACAGGTTTATTACCATAAATGTAGATGGTTACCTGACTTTGTCCTTTCCTGCACATCCAAAACTCATAACATGTGCCACCTCTAATAGCATTAAATGAGGCACAAAACGCTGTGCAGAAGTTAATGGGAAGGATTGGCATTGCACTAAATGCAATTGTGTTACAAGAAAGTGTAAATGTTGTGTTTATGCAAACTGAAGAAACCCGGTTGGCAAACTACAGGAGGCAGGTCTGTCCATCAGACAGTCCTTCAATTCTCAGGAAGCACTCATTATGTAAAATCAAAGCTTATTCTATGCAAATGCTACCTATATGCTCTTTCAAACATCATTGTAATAACAAATGCAGTATTTAACTCTGTCGGATGAACACGTTGTGGTGAGTATTTCCAGCAGCAGGTGGCTCAAAAATAAATTAAGTGATAAGCAAAAGGAGGAACATGTCATCCTGTGCAACAGAGTTGCTCAGTGGTGTATTTTTATTAGTTTCTGATTAACAATGGAGCTCTATAGCACACAGGAATATGACACATGAGACAAAGCTTGTTAGTAGGATGCATTGAAAAATATATTAAAAATAATTTTTTAAAAAAAGAGAATTTAAAATTTCACATTTTACATTTCATTTATGTACAAAGCCATGCTAATGTTTGCTTTCAGTCTTTATGCTAAGCTAAGGCCATGCTAATGTTTGCTTTCAGTCTTTATGCTAAGCTAAGCTAATTACAACCTCTGCACAAAAGCAAATAAGTATATCTGTCAAAATATCAAACTATTTCTTGAATAAATAGCTTTATTTAACATTTACAGATTAAAATTAAATCAAAGTATACGTTTTATGTTTGATCAGTTACTCACATATGTTGTCAATAATTGACAAATATAGTAACTATGTACATGTTAGTTGATTGTACAGAACAACCACTTACTATAAAATAATACTAACTATAAATAGACTGTATATAGTTTGTGGCCGATAAAAAATGCTGGCTAAAGTAAGAATAAATTATCTAAAGGTTATAGAATACTTTAAGCAGATTTCTGCTTCTCCAGTGCTGTTCTCCATCCTTTCCTCCCTAAGCTGGTGCATATAAAATACAGATAACCTCAGCTGTTCTTTTCTTTTTATGAATAATATTTAAAAAAATACAAACAGACAAAATAAAACAGTGATAAAGTTAAGTCTTTGTGATCTCCCTGCTCAGCAGGATGCAAATAAGAAAGTCAAAAATGTCTCCATCCTATGCTCTCGTGGTCTTATGCCACGTCATCATAGTCCTCTTCATCATCTTCACCTCCAATGTCATCGTAGTCCTCACTGGAGGTGTTGTCTGCTGCTGGATCTGGATCTTGATATGGTGGAGGAAGAGGGAAAGTCGTCTCAGCATCCACTTTCACATAATTAGGCATGTCTTCCTCGTTGTTGGCCTGTGGCTGCACGTAGTCGGCTGTGCTCTGTTCATAGTCGGGCTCTGCCTGCACATAGTCGGCTGTGCTCTGTTTGTACTCGGGCTGTGGCTGCACGTAGTCGGGCGTGCTCTGTTCGTAGTCGGCTGTGCTCTGTTCGTAGTCGGGGATGCCCTGTTCGCAGTCGGATACCTCTGCCAGATTCTCATAGCTTTGGGCATCTAAATGAACAGATTTAATATTCAGTTTATTATTACGTACAGTGTAATAGTTTGGTGATAGATTGCAATAATAATGTGACTGTGTGATGGCAGCTTGATTAATTCAATGTATGAGCAATGTATGAGAAATTAAAATAATATTAGGAAACATCATTCAGTGTAGCAATGTCAGAGGAGCATGAGAATGAGAATGTTTTCTCTCTCGAATTAATTATGGCATTATCTCGGGAAAACAAAGTTTCGTTATTTTGACATCTCTGGAAAATTATCCAACTTATTAACATTTGTTATTTTGACATAATAACATACATAATTTGATGATAATTAACTTATTATCACGGGAAAACAGAGGAAATATAATGTATGAATGCATGACCACTTGGGGCTCCTTTTGGAGTAGGCTTAATTTTGTCATTTTGGGCCACAGCTTTCACTGAAAGGAATAGTTCAGCATTTTTGGAATTACGCAAATTAATTTGTTTTCTGGTGGAGAACTGAGTTGTTTGTTTAAACTGTACAGACGTGTAAAATGTTTTCAGCTGTTTGACAGGCACAGTAACTTCCTGTTGGTTGCCGGTTGTCTGGCACTCAGAGTCAGGAAGTTGAGTCAGCCAGCTGCTAGCATGGAAAGTATATATATACTGAAAGTATACAGAAAAAGCTATTGTTTCCATAAACATTGGGGGGGAAGCTAATCTTTAAAGCATATTACCTTTCTAATGTTAACAACAATGATTCAACAGTTAAACTGGATCATCTTTTTTTGGTTTTTCACACCTTTCTAGTGTTAAAGTGCTAATGTTCAGTGTGTAATGTTGCTATAAACAACTCAAGATGAAACTAATCTTGGCCAGTACTTGAACAGTACTATCGCCAGTACTGTAAATAATTACTGCATGTGTTTTATAGACAGCAGGGAGCTGCAAGCCTTTTGGGTACTCTGACCATCATCTAGAATCTGATTTCACAATGCATGGGTGCACTGGCAGAAATCTGCCCTTTAGTTTGCCAAATTTTCCTGTCATCAGTGGCCATGGTTGTTAGGGTTGTCAAGACAAATTCACCCACAAACATAATATAGATTTAAAATTTTTGGCCTTTTAAGCTTGGTTCATCATCAGATTGCAGATAGGATGGGATCGTGTACTCAGCTCTCGTGATAATGTGGTGAAAAGTGTGGGGGGCATGTGGTTCAAAAGAAAAAGGGTTTTTTTGAGAGGAATTTTCTGCGTATATGATCCATTTTGAGATCCAATAGCCTTGCCTGCTGTAAGAAACTGTGTCCGTGGAGGTAAAGGTGGATTGTCGGTTTTAAGGTAGGTCTCCTGGTATTTGTTGCTCCTGAGAAGACAAGAGAAATGTTGAACTGTATCTATTGTGGCGAGGTTCAATGTGGAAAATCTGACCAGAAGGCTACCAGTTCCACATTTTGGGAAATCCCCTTATTCGCTTTCTTGCCAAGAACTGGATGCTTAGATCTGCTTCATATAGCTACAGTCAGCAGCTAGTTGGCGTAACTTACCATAAAGACTAAAAAAAAGAGGGGAAACCTGGCCGGCTCTACAACAACACATCTAAATAGTCTAATATATGACACACCCCATGATACCACACCGTGATGTCTTAGCACTTCAGCTTTGATGAATTAAATGAGCTTCTGATGTGCTGGAAGGAGGATTTATTTTATTTAGTTTACTTTTGGACAAACCCAGGCTAGCTGTTTCCCCCTGTTTCCAGTCTTTGTGCTAAGCTAAGCTAACCATTTCATATTTAACAGAGAGACATGAGTTTTGTATCAAACTGTCGGTAAGAACGTGAATAAGTGTATCCCGTCTAGTGTAAAACCATTTTGATTTTACAGTACACTACACAAGAAAAATCATCCACCTATTCAAGTGAGAAATATCTATATACAGTATATTGTGATATATTACTGGACGCTGAAGTCAGATCTTCTTTGAAGCGGTGTGAGTCTGTGTTTGGCTGTGAAAAACAAAACAAAAAGAACAGTTAAATTCAAGCTACAAGAACAAGAAATTAATACAATATCAAATCTCAGTGCAATACGAAAGACCATTATTTTATACGACAGGATTTTAAGACCATATACTGTAATATGGTTCTCGTGAAGTGGGACATTATCATGAGAAAACTCAACATTCAGTCCTGTTTTGTGTCTCAATTTACAGTATTTATGTTCACACATGCACAATCTTTTATCTCCACGTGTGCTTTTACTTTTGATCATCAAATGTGTTTATTTACCCATCACCCTAAAGCACCACTGAGTGTCTTTGCTGCTGCAACCCAGTTTCCCTACAAGGATTAAATATTAATCTAAGCAAATGAAACACAGAGAGTACCCCTTATAATAGCAATTCATATAGAAGTATTATTTCCCCACATATTAATAGGTATCCACAATGACAGTGTATTAAGTTTGATTTTACTTTCTGTTCTATATGTGGTAGTAAAGTGTTTTTTCAGTTAACTAAAAAAACAGGTAGTTGTTGACACTGAAAGTGAAACTAATATAGTCGACTGCTCACTTCTCTCTGTAAATTCAACATTTATGTGAAATTCATTGTGAACACAGAAGTAGAACATTAAAATTGGCTGATTGCACGCCACTGCTGTTCTGCTGACCAGTGGTGGAAAGTATCTACAGTTCACGCTGCTTCGTACTTCATATTATTACATAGCTCTACTTGAACAAATATAACAGCAAAGTCTTTTGCTGAAGGAGCTGCTTAAGCTTCCCCCACAGTCTCATGCAGAGGCTGAGAGGAGTTGTACTGATGGATGTCAGCTTTACTAACATCCACCTCTCCCACACTTCAACTGTGGAGTCTAGTGGACAGTCCAGGACAGAGCTGACCTTCTTGTTGAGTAGCAAAGAAATACCAAAAAAATGATATACTGAAGTGAAATACCTCAAATTTGTCCTTCAGTTCAGTACGTATACATAAAGTATATGTTTTATTTTGGAATTTATGATTGTCATTATTGAACTATTATTATTATCATTGTTATTATTACTTATTTAGTTCCATTCAAAATGTTTAGTAGGAGCTCAGGGAGACAGATTTCATTCTAACTGTTATTGTATCATGATTACATGTGACAAATAAATTTAATTTAGTATTTTTAGTTTACACTCCACCACCAATGCTAGCTGGCAAGCCATGTGCCAATGGACAAAAGTCATTTTGTATTTATCAGTTTATTTAATGTATGTAAGAAATAACAACAAAGGAACGCCAGTGATATATTGTGATTCATGACAAAATGCCCTGCTGATCTGTTGACACAAAAATAAAGCTGTTTTGGGTTAAAATAAGTTTGGTATATTATTTTTTATATTATCTTTTAAACCACTTCTTCTTTAAAGCTTAGCTTTGATTAGCTACGTGCTTAACATCGTAATTGTTTTGTATGCTGTACATTTTAGATTTTTGTTTGCTTTACTTGTTTCTGTCCTTTTCATTTAACTTGTGGATTGTTGTTTTGTGTATAATATTTGTTTTATGTCAAACATTTTGTAACAAAACTTTTGTAAAGAATGCTATATGTGTTGTGCAGACTTTTTTTTCTGTTCCAGTTAGTAGCAGTATCTTTCAGTTGAAGATATTATTAGATATTATATATTTTTAGAATTATCAGTAATAAGTTAGTTAGTGTATATAGTGTATATGTGAGAAAACTGCACATGCTAATCCGAGAAAGTGACACAACTCCTACTCAGGTCACAAGTTCACATCAGACTCATCAAAGTTACTCTTTTGATTTGGCAACTCATTCCATAAATTGTCTGTCTTAACACGTACGTGTACAGCAGCAGTTTGTTTGTTCATTTGTTTGTTGTTTTATATTTGTTTTAATATTGTACATTCTGTTGTTATTATCCATATTATACATTGATTTTGTTGCCTTTTGCACAGTTTTATGTTGTTTATAGACTTATATAACTTTAAATTTCACTTCACAGCCTGAGATGTAACATATTAAAAAAATGTCATGTTTTCTGGTTTTGGATTTCATGTAAACTGAAACAAGTTTAAATTTTCGTGGTTTAAATTCAACAAATTAAATTAAATTAAATTTCTAGAGCTGAACGTGTTGTGATTATCGCGTGACGGTAAATAAAAAGATAATTAAAGTCATCGACGCGGCCTCTGAACTGCTAACAGGTTGTTTTTTTTAAATGGACAGACAGACAGCGTCACTTGGACAGGATCAGGCAGTAAATCCTTGAATCCACTACCCTCTGAGCTCACGGGCTAATATAAAGAGAAAAACACTGTCACACACAAACCCAAGTTCTGTATGTATTACCACTCATCATAACACTCATAACACATAATATTTTCTCACTCAGCTTTTCTTACAAGCATCATTTCAATTACAATAAAAGGTCTGCGAAAGAACAGGAAAGAGAAGTGAACATTTCTGTTTTGGCATGCAACTTCTGATAAATGTGTTGAACAGAGATTCAACCTACCTGCTCTGGATATGCACTTGTTGATAAGTAGGAAGATTAGGATGATTACCAGACTGGAAAAAAGAATCCCAAATATCACAAATAACCAGATGTATTTGCGCAAAAGATCCATGGGCGCTCTGGTCGAAACCACACAAGATTAAAGAGAAAAGAATAATCACATTAACGCTGAAACAAGAAAACATCTGAGCTGCTGCTTTTCAGTATACAGTGCTGATGATCGGAAAGAAGAGCAATCACCACTTCCCCTTTTTGTGTGTTGACTAAGAGTTATGGTTATTTTGGTATTGCTGGTATCATTCTGAGAATCAAACATGCCTCCTTACAATCCCTTGGGACTTATCACAAATATATGATAGTTTTTGCAGTCGCTCAGCTGTACTTGACATAAAATGATAAAGGATGTGGCAGTTTTTAAATTAACTGTTTATGTCAGCTGAAAAGACACATTTATGTTCCAAGCAAGCAGAGTGATGTATGTGCTATTTATACAGTTTATCTGTCTACCCCATATCCTCTCTGTACAACAGCTTCCTGCCAACATGCACAAAAAGACAGCAAACAAGAGGCAAGTCTGACAAATACTGCTGATTCAGAATTAAGTCATGTTAGATATATATATATATATTTTTTTTTTTTTACACATGGTGGCACATAAAGTTGTTAAATTATTTTCTTCAGCACCAAGTCCATGTCCAAATCTTGACTACAGTCATATGTCACCATAAATCAACTTCTTCTTTCCAAACACTCAGAATACGCCTTACCTTTCCAGAAAACTTCACGGCTGGGTAAAAGTAAAACAGTCTCAGTCAATGGTTGATGATAGTAGATGTCGATTTATGGCGATCGTGCATCGTGTATCGTATTTGCATGACAGTTTCTAATTTTCTTAGTTAACCAAAGCAAAGAAAACTCAAATGGCTCTATCTCCTCCCTGTCCTCTGCCATGCTCCAGTGACCACAACATGGCTGTGTGAGTCAAACCAGCATATGAAATGTACACATCTGTGCGAAGACTTGAAGTGTTCTCTGAGGGAATTTGTGATGATACTCTTCACTCAGTCTCTCTGGTATTAAAGATGTCCAAACCAATATTTTTTTCCCCCATTGCTGTCAAAGTCTTACGACAGTTTATATCAAAGCCTGAGCAGACCATAAGGTTCATCTGTGAGTCTCTTTATATTTTCAGTTCCTCTTAAATTTAGCATTATGTTGCATTGGTTTGCATCACCAAATAATCTTTTGGGATGAGATAAAAGGGATTTTGTGATATTTAGAGACATTCAATTTAATCTGAATGTGGAGCTTGATAATAAATAACTAATACAATGTATTAAACTTTAACTTTTATTTTGAAAGGTGCCACCGGAATCCGGCAAGTTAGCTAGATTTACTACATGCGTTACCGGAAGTGGGTCTTTTAAACGTTAGCGCAAAATAGTAAATTGTGTAAAATTATTAGGACATGGCTAAGGTAAGGTAAGTATCGACTCGAGAACGTTTATTTTAGTTTAATTCTTTGTTATGCTCTTTGTTTTGTTTTTTCTCTACTGGTACACGACACGACTTAAAAAACAGTCGTCATCGAGCGGTGACGAGTTTAGATTTTATTTTGAAAGTTCAGCCGGAAGACGCGCTCTTCACCCTCGCTTAGCTTAACACTTAGTTGTGATGTTAGCCTGTTTTCTTGGACACTCCTAGCGCTTTATCCCACTTCACTGCTAATTGCCTCAAGCCCCCCCTCAGGAAACCATGGCCGAGCAGGCCTCGGGACCCCCTCTGTCGTCCCAACATGACGGTAAATCTCTTGTGTTTGCGGGGGTTTTGCGGTGGGAGTGTTGAGGGCTGGGAGCAGCGAAGCCAGCGGCCTCTGCATCCTTGACAACATTTAGCTAGTTAGCATCCTCAGGGCGACGTGTCACTGGCTGTCACTGGCTTATATTCAACATTTAACACTGCGCAGTTGCTGCACTCACGAATATCGGCTTTGACTTTAAGTTTGCAGGTGGTCATTGAAGCTTTTACATTGCTGGACAGGAGCTATGTGCGATTGCATCCTGATATAACCAAGCTAACGTTGTTTTCTCTGGCTGCTTAGCTCGTAGCTGGAGCTGACGTTAGTCCGACTAATGTGATCTAAAGGTCGGCACTGGCCTCTGTTAGCCTGGCCCAGCCTTGTCAGCCCTTTAACATGGATCATATGGATCTCATCAGCTTGTAGCTATGTGCTGTGGACGGCCTGCACACCCGGGGGTTGGACCAAAATACAGGAGGTTGATCTTCTCCCTCTAGGTTCCCAAACAAGGGTCCGAGGACCAGCTTGGGGTCCTGCAGGGAATCTGTAGAAACTTATCAAATAGCCATGGATATAGCTGATATGAGCAGGTGTTGAAGCTTTGTGGCAGCACACTAATATTTAGCTTTAACCTGAAGTAACTCCAGAGAGCCGCACAGTGATGTGATTCACTGCCTGCTGCAAGGATTAGAGAGCATTTCCATGCCATGTAGAAATCCTCACATTTCATAATTTGAGTGAGCTCTGTGCAGCAGTGTCATGTGTTATGGACGAGTCGAATCACATAAGGCACCTGACCTCCAGCATGTTCTGCACATCCCGTCTGTTGCCTAGGTGTGCAGCGGTTACCCATGATTTGAATATGTGATTTAAAGAAGTGAGTTAAGAGTGCTGCCACCCCAGCAACAACAAAGCAGGAAAAGAAGAATCGCACCTTTTACCGCTCACCAAAATGGCACATAATCCCCTCAGGGGCCGAACACCTGCAGTGACACATCCTCAGTTTCCTTCTTTCACTTTTTATAAAACTGCTCATGTGTTTGTCTGACCCACCGCTTTTCCTCAGGCGTTCATCGTACAGTTAAAGTAAAAATGATTGTTGCATCTATCTTGGCAACTTTTACTTAAACATAGAATGTCATTTTTGGCTTTTTTTTTAATCTATTATCTTATTTATCTTTAAAGACTGATTCGTTTCTTTTAAAAAGTGTCTTTTGCATCCATAAAAACTCTCCAGCACTGGCTCTCAAACTACACAGCCTTCCTGTAATAGTACTTTTGGAGAATCTTTGGAGAATCTCAAAGCATCTACAATGCGATTAATTAAGATATCACTGGAAGTTAATTACTAATGCATCACTGAAATATCTTGTTTCAGTTTTAGCCTAATGTCGTCGTTTTCATTCACAAAGTGCGAGCGTACATCCATCTTTAAAATGTGACGCGACATAGCAGTCGTGGCTCCAAACAAGAAATATTAGGAAGAGAATTTTTGGAGTACCACTTTTCTACTAAATGAGCTCTGATTTCTTGAACCGGTTCCAACAACGGTCGACAATAAATAATCTTCTAAACCTCCTGTGTAAACAGTCTTTAGGTCAACAGGGTCAGCCTACGCTGCTGGATCTTTAAGTCACATATTTTCTGAGGTGGCCCATGCTATAAAAGTTTGAGAAGCGTTTCTCTACAGGACGAGGCAAGAGCTCGTTTGTAAAGTTATCTCACACCCGAAAGCATAAAGATAACTGTCAGGTTTCTGCGCGGTTGTATGACTTATATAAGTTTGTTCTTTTTATGTTGAGTGTGAACGATGTGCAAGTAATCATAAAATCATAAAATGTTCATGAGGTGATAACACAGTAAATGTCAGGCGTGTAGCATGCATCGTATTTAGTTGCACATACCTTTTAGTGCTACAAATGCAAATTAGGTTGTCAGCTCTAGATTCACCTGCAATTAAAAACAGTATTTCCATCGTGTGTGTGACTGCTGCATAGTGCAGTGGTATTGAGCTTCTTTCATATTTGCATCTGTAGATTGTCTTTTGTTTAATTAAGGCCTTTGTTTACATAGATATTCATGTGATCTTTGTGCATTCCTAAACTAAATAAGGGAGTTTTTCATTCCGGTGCAGACAGTGTGACAAGTCAACAGAAGTCTGTTTGGTTAGACGTCACTTTAAATCCACATGAGAAACAATACCTGCGCTTTGACTGACCGCCCTGTGTGCTAAACTTCACCCAGAGCTTGTTCTGGATATATGTGCTTGATGGAATTTCTACTTTGGAGTTTGCTCAGCTCTCACATGATTGTGGTGGAGTCATGCTGAACCTCCCTGCTCCTCGGACTAGTAAACCTTTCCATTTGTCTGTCTGTGTTCGAGGATATCATCATCATCATCATCATCGTCTCTCTCTGCTCGGTCTGCTGGTTTTGAATAAGAGAGGAAATAAATGAGATGTAAGCAACAGTGAGTGTAGGAAAACCACGAGACTTGAAGCCAGTTTGTTCAGATTAAGATGAAGTTTTGGATTAATAGTCATGCTTTATGTTATATGACATACATTCTTTATCGAAATTCCTATAAAAGTGTTTGAGAAGAAGTTACAAATGATTTTGTGATTGGCTGGGTTCATTCATGTTTAAATGATCACAACTGTAGTCCGCTGTCCACTGTTCACTGACCACACACCCGTTATTTAACCTCTCCAACAAAAAGCATGAAACACTATTAATCACGCAATCAAGCACATATGGCATATATACACGCACCAAACACAACTCCGAAGCCAAGCAAATTAATTATCAAAAATCCAAATCTGTATAGCGTTTTCATTAGTTTACTCTGAGTCAGTGACATACATACTGATACTTACACATCAGAACAAATGTCACATGTGTTCCCTTTTATTATGACACCAAAATGATTCAAATAGACCGTGTGGTTCATATATCTTATACAGTGTCTCTGTGTGTGCTGCTTGCCACAGTTTTGTAAATTGCGGTTCACTTCGCTGGATCAACTTTGCAGCTTTTTTTTCTAGTATTATTTTAGATATAACTGTGTCATTTTGACCTCCTTGTGGTGTGGTAGATGGTATCTTTTACAGAGTACCTCAAGATTACAATAGAACAATATTTCTGGTGTGTTAAAGGCATGTTCATGTCCAAGAAATTGTTCAAAACGCTCAGTAATAGTGGGTATGTTGGCCAAGCGGGTGGAGGGTTTCACTCTTTATTTAACTTGGCTAGCACAGTCTGATGCTGTGGTTCACAGTCTGCTGGGGGTCGGGACTCCTGCAATGCATAAACAAGAATTTATTTTGCAAGCAGTTTCTATTAAAATTCAAATAATCTTGTTATTTATTTTCTCGGATAATCAGTTGTTCTATAAAATGTCAAGCTCCTTGAGCCCAAGCCTACAACTTGTTCTTCCAAAAAATCAACTAATAACCAAAGATGTTTAGTTTCCTGTCACAGAAGAGAATGAGCAACATCGTAGTCACGTTTTAGAAACTGAAAGCATCATTTGTCTGTTATTGACTGTTCTATTTTTTTTAAAAATCATACATAGCAATTAAATTGATGAAGTGAATGATGATTTAATTTGCACATTCTCAGCTTTTTACTTTATGTAACAAACAGTTGATTAATTACAGCCCTGTGTGCTGCTGCTGCTGTTGTTGTTTTTCAGAGGTGCTCCAGCAGCGAGTGGCCGCTATGGAACAGGAGAGGGCCGAGTTCATCAAACTCAAGCAGCAGCTGGAGGCCGAGTTCAACCAGAAGCGAGCCAAGTTCAAAGAGCTCTACCTGTCCAAAGAAGGTATGGATCCCTCAATCATGCCAGCTCACTTGGGATAGAGCTTCCTTTGCTTGTTAAATAATTAACAGGAGAGCTCAGATAGGTAATAAGGTTTAAGTGAGGAAGGAATTATCCCTTTTTCCCTTTTTTCCTGCTGCCTTTCTGTTTTGTTCCTGCACATTTGCACCTCTCTCCATCAATCATGTTATCTTTGATACGTTTTATCACCCCCCAGAGGAGCTGAAGAGGCAGACCGCGGCACTGGAGGGCGCCCAAGTTGAGTTGAGCTCCATCCAGGAGCAGCTGGCTCAGGCTCGGTCAGAGATAGAGACCATCAAAGCGGTGGCCACCGTGTCGGAAAACACCAAGCAGGAGGCCATCGACCAGGTCCGCAGCCAGTGGCAGGAGGAGGTGGCCTCGCTGCAGGCCATCATGAAAGGTAAACTGCTCTTACAGTGCAAACCTCTCACATGGTATCATTTAACAAAGTTATTAAATAGGCCACATATTTTGCTGTGGAAATATAATAAAAAACACATCCTGGTGTAAATTATATTCATTGTTCCCAGATTTATATGAGTGTTCTGATTGGCTCTGATAGCATTAGTAATGCAGACTGAGAGCCAGACGTGGCAGATTTTTAGTTTCCAGCGATAGTTGGCAAAAGATGTGAAATAAAATGAATAAATGAAATTTGCAGCCGTATCTTTCTCTTTTTAGCCTGCATGTTTATCATAGCACTGCTAAATTCAAGTGGACAGCGGGGAGCTGGTCTGTATTTGTGTGAGAGAGGAAAACAAAGACTGATACAGGAGAAGGCAGTGATAACTTAAATGTTTTATGTGACGTGGCATGAAGAGAGTAGAGAAACAGCTGAATGTAGGCATAAAGAGGAAGTAGTGAAGAACCACTCAGAGCAGACAAACCAGCAGTGCTTATATCCTTTCCAACAGAAACGGTGTGCGAGTATGAGGTCCAGTTTCACCAGCGTCTGGAG
This sequence comes from Larimichthys crocea, assembly GCF_000972845.2. Classification (NCBI taxonomy): domain Eukaryota; kingdom Metazoa; phylum Chordata; class Actinopteri; family Sciaenidae; genus Larimichthys; species Larimichthys crocea. The sequence continues at coordinate 40,079,876 of NC_040013.1, read as the reverse complement.
CAGGAGCGAGCCCAGTGGAACCAGTACAGAGAGGCAGTGGAGAGGGAGCTGGGTGAGCTGCGACGCCGCCTCACTGAGGGCCAGGAGGAAGAGAACCTGGAGGACGAAATGAAAAAAGTAGGCTGAGATCTGAGAATTGTTACATGAACATGTGTTGTCAACAATTTGACCAAGAGATAACTCAACAATTAAAACAGAGACACAGGATTAGAACTTGGAAAATGTCTCGAAAGAGTTCTGAATCATGTTTTTGGCTGACAAAACAGTTGTAACACTGTAATGTCATGTTTTTGCATCGGTAACAAGGCATATAAGAGAATTTTAATTTGTTTAACCGTACACATGCGTACATTTTTAATGACGGAGTGTAAAACCTTTCTAAAGGCCCAGGAGGATGCAGAGAAGCTGCGTTCGGTGGTGATGCCCATGGAGCAGGAGATCGCAGCTCTGAAAGCCAAGCTGACTACAGCCGAGGACAGGGTGAAGGAACTGGAGGCCTCGAAGGTTAGTTGGCACTAAATCAATGATTCATCTTGGAAAACGAGGATCTAAAATGATGGGTAACTGTAGATGATAACTGGGTGTGATATTAACCAGGCACGGCAGCTGCTCTTCCTAAACTAAATTGAATTTGTTTCATTATATTAGAGGTCGAAAGCATTTCTACTGTTTCAGACACTCAGAAGTTAAAGTCGCTTCTATAAAAAATCTTATGTATAACCAAGAGGCAGCTTTTTAATTTTATGCTTCATTCGTTCTCTAAACTGGGTGCCTGCAGCTCAAAAAAAGACTTAAGCCTTATTAAGAGGTCTTACATTTAATTTCCAATGGCTTAAATACATTTTCCTACATTGTTTGTTTGGCTAAAAATGTTTTGTTTGACATATATGTTAAATAGTATAAAATAAAGCAGTCTTCTCACTACTGTTGCAAATCCATTGCCATTGTTCTATCAAGATCAACAGATTATTGGTTTTATGCCCTGAAAACTGTACTTTTATTTTGAAATTCTTCTTTACAAAGGTAGACTGCATGATTTCAAGTGTGGTGGTACAACATATCGGTGTACAGGAAACTGCTTCATGCTAGAAAGGGTAATGAAGTAACTTCAGTCGGCCGTAATGTGGCTGGTTAAGTTTAAGAGTTACTGAAAGGCTTAGTCATTTCTACCTGCACTCTTCACAGCAGTTATGTGAAACGCTACTTACCTCGGATAAACGTTACCAGCGGAAACACTGAACTAGCTAGTCCATTAAAGGTGGGGGGACATGGTGTCAAGTTGAAAAGTGAAGCTGCAGCCTACCAGTAAGCTACGCTGTGTCATCTTTGAAGTGTCAGAAAGGAGAAAAAAAAGTGTGATGTGATGTTTTTAATTGTACTACTTGGTAAATTATAATAATCATACAGTGATCTGAAATGTGTACACTCATAAGACATCTGCATTTTATTTCATAACAAGCACAAAATAAAAACATGGAACCTAAAATGTGTTTGAGTGTCATGAGCACACATTCAACAGCCTCTTGTAGGTGTGAAAAATGTGTCAGCAGTTTCAGTTTTCATAGATGATGCTGGTTGTGGCTTAACCTTGTCAGTTAAAAAGCAGTGCAGTCGGCCATATTACTATTCTATGAGCATAGAGATGGACAGAGGAAAGTTTTTGAGGTGTTTTTTCATACTTCAATGCCACTTTGAAAATGTGACTTTCAACTTTAATGCTCTCATTCCAGCCGCAGTGGGCAGATTTATTTATTTATTTTTTTCAAAGGAGAAGTTCTGATAAAAAGATTTTACAGTACGTGACCTGCCCAGCAGCAGAAGGACACAGCTACAGAAGAGCTGGTGAAGCAAATGGATCAAATGGACATACAGTTTATAGATCATGACTAGGAAGGCAACGCTTCAAAAGCTTGACATAATTTATCTCTCTGCTATTTGATTTGCTACAAATGCCCCCTTCAAAACCACTGCCTTTACTCACCATAACATCTTTGACAGAAAATCAACCAGAGTTTGTCGTTTTCATTCGCAGGTGAAGGAGCTCAATCATGTTCTCGAGGCGGAGAAGTCGTGTCGTACGGACCTGGAGATGTATGTGGCCGTGTTGAACACTCAGAAGTCTGTCCTGCAGGAAGATGCAGAGAAACTACGGAAAGAGCTCCACGACGGTACTTTGTTCTACTTTTTATCAAAGCCCTTCGATAAGCGGAAGACTCTTGGTTGCGTACAGGTGAAGTTGTCAAAATTATGTTTTTGTAAAATCTCACAACAGAGTTGCAGAGCTCTTTTTTGGCATCAAGTCCATTTTTTTCAAATGTTAATTGTACGTGCAGCAGTGTCACTTTCCATGTTAATCCTTTAATTAGCTAATGGGTGAGATGAATTGAGCTGTTAGAGGAAAACTTGCCTGAAACCTCAGCAAAAAAAAGGTTAGGCTTACTGATAAAATACAGTATATGACTCTTAGTTATCTACATTATTAAAGGAGCACGTGAAATAATATTTACTGTGTGTGAAAATTGACATATTTTGACGCAGTGTTGTTTCTCTCTCTGTCTCTGTCTCTGTCTCTCTCTCTCTCTCTCTCTCCTGTCTCAGTGTGTCACAAGTTGGAGTTGGAGCGGCAGCAGCACAACCAGCTGAAACACACATGGCAGAGAGCCAACGACCAGTTTCTGGAGTCCCAACGCCTCCTCATGAGGGACATGCAGAGGATAGAGAGCGTGCTGTCATCAGAACAGCTCCGCCAGGTGGAGGAGATGAAGAAGAAAGACCAGGTACACACACACACACACACACACACACACACACACACACACACACAGATTTGTTATTGCCTCAATGTTACAACACTTCACTGTGTTTGGAGTGATAAGAGATCAGTTTTTTCAGTGTTCACTCAGCAGATTGAGTCGCTGGTTTGACAGATAATTTCGTTTCATCTTTTCAACTGAGACATGTAATCTTCCGAGCAATAATGAAATGAATCTGTTGAGCTGTGGTGCAATTGGAGAGGGAGGAAAGGTCATTCAGAAGTGAGGTGATGTTGAAGCAGAGGATCTTTTTAGTTTGTTAATGGCCTCTGACTTTTAGAACTGCACAGAGACAAAAATCAACTAGTTGGACTTCCAGGTCATACAAAAGATTTTATTGTTAATTGGCCAGGGGATGCTCTTGTAGCTCACCTGGTAGAGTGTGCATTCACGTGCAAAGGTAAGTGCCTTGCTGCAGTGACCTGAGATTGAATCCAATTACAATACTAACAATACGTCACCCATGGAAGAGTCAGCGGAAGTAATTTGTCTTTACAAGTACCACCATCATGACAGATGTAAAAATAAAGGTTATAATATAGGTTGACCCTGTTCAGCTACGGACAGTTTACGCAGTTTTTGAATCCTGAATGTAACCAGTTCAAGAACCGGAGATAATCTGGTGGAAAAGGGGAACTCCTGATTTGCGCTTCTCTTACCTTCACTCACTATCTCGGCATAAATTTTTTTATTTATAACTAATCATGGGTCTGTGCGTGCTACATACATGAACGTGACTACTTATTACATTACAGCGATCTCATCGTTTATTTTAAGTTTGAAATTTTGCACCATTTCGATAATAGATTTTCAAATTTGTTTATTTTTATCTATTTTTTTTCCCACGTACCACTAGAGGGTGGTCATGTATCACCAGTGGTACACATATCATAGTTTGCAAACCGGTGTGCTCGTCAAGAGTTCATGTGAAGTTAGGAAATAGAAGTAAGAGGACATAAAATACAACGATCTCTACGATACGCCTGAAAAGTAGACTGTAGACGCCTTAGATCAGCATCTCGAAAAAACATCAGATTACTCACTCTGATGAATAAAGCACAGGTTATGAACTTCTTACTAATGTGAATTATCACTCGTGAGAAGCAGGTCATTGCTGGTTAGCATACCATTCTGAAAACGTTATTATACTGTATATGTGACTCATTTCCAACTGATTTAATTTCTTATATTAAGTTACCTTGTTTATTTGATTTGACACCAGCTCATATGTGAGGGATAATACACAGAATGGGCTGGTATAATCATTAATAAACATATAGTTAAGTTCATTATTGTCTAGGTAAAGGACTGCATTAGATTTTACAGGTGTACCTAATAATAAAGTTAGTCTACTAAATGTAAATCTGAGTAGATCTAATAAAAAGAACAATTAAACAAATTATGTTTAAAAACCTTTTTATTTGTTTTCTCTCCATTCAAGGAGGAGGATGAGAAAGAGAGGCTGAGCCAAGTGAAGGAGCTGCACGAGGAGGATGTGGGAGACAACACGGAGCCCCTGGAGGATTTGTTCCTCGGGCTGAGCGTCGAGGAGGTATGAGCATCATGTAATGCGATATGTCCAAGAGGAGAACAGAGCAGGCCATTATAGTCTTACGTCATATTATATTCCCTTTGAGTAATGCGATCTTCAAACAGGCAACACGGCACCTTCACTTTTGTCCTTGTGTATTGTGTTTCTAGTGTGATAAACCGATGCTGCTGCAACTGTAGAAAACAACCTTTTGTCTTCATATGAAGTTTACAGCAGCAGGGATTTCATACACAATTAACGTCTGGTTTGTCTAATATTTCTACATTTCAATGTGCTAAGTTACTTTATCACATTGCGGAACATTAAAAAAACATTAATACTGTTACATATAAAGGATATCATAATTATATGGCTTTAGGTCAGGCAGACAGTGAACGGACTAAGCTGCATTTGAACCACTGCCTAAATGTTAGAATCGGCCAGATTGATGTGCAGCTCAATTAAACTGGCTGTTGGACGATTGGTTTAGGTTTCATGCAGTTTGAGCAGGTCCACACTCTGATTTCCTGTCATGGTTTCTGTCCCAGAAATCCGTTAAACTCAGCTGGTTTTAATATTCAAGTTATGACGTCTTGACTGACCCTGTGAGAGAAATGAAGCTGAACTTCGCTGCAGCTCACCCAGATGTCTGCATCCTCCAGCCATCTGAGGCGCCATATTTTTCTTTTCTTATTTTCGTTCATGGTAGAATTACACAATAATGCTGCTTTGTGTCAACATGGTTGTCTTTTCAAATAGAAGTAGACATTGTCAATGGGCAAAAAACACAAAAACACATGCACAAAAAAAACCAACACATTGTGTGTTTTCGAGGTCTTACAAACATGTTAGATGTGTTTCTTTCCTCATAAAACATTTGCAACACCCTCAACCTTTGAACATTTTGAAACTTGCTTTGTTTACGTCCATTTTTACTTGCGACTTTTTTCTTTCGAGCTTTTGTTGGCTGAGTTTTTTTTGGTGAATCTTTGCTGCCTGTATATGGGAGTAGTATAAAATTATTGGTTGGAATGTGTATTTTGCATGAGCGTTTTTGTACATGTGCACAAGACAAACATAAAAGGATCCATTCATAAAACAGTTAAGTTAGTTAGTTTTACACAATATGCAAGATTAATAAAAAAGCTTTTTTATTTATACACACTGTAGAAACTCCTTATTTACCAGTTTCTCAGAACACTTATTTGCTCCTTCTCTTTCAGCCCCACACCAACCACAGCGCCCACGGCTCCATGCACTCCTTAGACACTGATGTAGTTGCAGGGAGCCCCATGGATCCCTACAAGGACAACCTGCGGAGAGTTCAGTCAACAGACAGCCTCGGCTCCTCGCTGTCAGTCCAGCAAGGACTCGGAGGCCACAACCACAAAGCCAAGTCAGCCAGCCACTTGGACGAGTCGGACTTTGGGCCCTTGGTGGGGGCTGACTGCGGGGTGACAGACAGTAGTTTTGGTGAAACTTCGTCCATCAGCTCCATTAAGCTGACGGCGAGTCATTTCCTGCTGACTAAAGACCAGGAGAAGGCCATCAAGGCCATGACGCCCGAGCAGGAGGAGACTGCATCGCTCCTGTCCAGCATCTCCCATGCCCCTGACACCGCCTTCCTACCGCCTTCAGGCTACAGACTCGTCAGTGACAGCGAGTGGAACCTGCTGCAGCAAGAGGTGCAGCAACGATGTTTTTACAGAGATGCTTTTACTTTGAATACAGCGCTTTGGTCCAAACTATTTAGTTAGTTGAAGGTTTTCTTGTGATTTTACGATGGTCACTTATTATTACACTTAGCTCTAGATGATTAGTGATATTTTCTGTAGTCTAATTTTCTTATTTTATTCTTTCTATTTGTTTGGTTTTTGTTAGATTTTTAGAGAGCAACAATTTTTTGAGAAAAAAATGTCTTAAGGGTAAAAAAAATCCATCACATGCAGCCATTACTGTATGTTATTTTGGTAGTCAAAGAGACTGATTATATAATGTTCGATCAATCCTCAGCACTCAACACTCTACCTGTTGAATGTCTCTCTGACATCGACCCCACTGCTCTAATTTAGGCATGGAGATCTGCAGTGTATGTCTCATTAAGATACTTGTTTTACTGATCTTGCACTGGCATAACCTAAAAAAGAGCAGCTATTAGGAAGACATTTTATTAACAACAGCAACTTAAGGTCAGACTGCATCAGTTGCATGAGAGGTGTCATCAAGTTTAGAGAATGTGTCTTTTTTTTTAGTAAGCAATAGTCTTTGCAAAAACAAGTTTATTTTTCCATGAAAAAATATCCAGGAAATACCAGAAAGTCAGTGCCCTGTATTCAGTAGATCATTACACTTGATTCATGATAATCTTAGGCATTACGTTATTAGATAATGGTTATTAAGTGTAACAGTTTTTTTTTTCTTGGTCCGCCATCAGGTGAAAAATGCTGGCAGGAAGCTCGGCCGACGTTGTGATATGTGCTCCAACTACGAGAAGCAGCTGCAGGCCATCCAGGGACAAGAAGCTGAGACACGAGATCAGGTTTTTCTTCGCCGTCTCCTTTTTACAACAAAGATTGATAATTGGTTTCTTTGGAAGCATGATAGGAAATATTTAAAAATGTTTTCCAGGTGAAGAAACTGCAGGTGATGCTGCGTCAGGCCAACGATCAGCTGGAGAGGACGATGACTGAGAAACAGAATTTGGAAGATTCGGTCAAAGTAGGCAACGAGGAAACCACTGCTAAGGTTTGGACACAGGGAAATATATGAATTACTTTGCTTGATGTGATACTGACAGTGCGGACTTTTTAGGAGGTCATTCTCAATTTATGATTGATGGCAAAGAATAATGACTGCTGGAAAATGAGACCTTTGGTTTATTATCTGAGTTGCTTTTTACAGCATGTGTTTATTCTTCATTTCACTGTATTACATTACCAATGAACTCTGCAGGACGGTCTTAAGTTTCCACAGTTCTTGGGTGATGTAAACAGGAAGCATAATGTTGTTGCTATGGATTCAGTATGTTATGGCTGTGGGCTAGAACTTGAGCAATTCTAGCTAATTGGCTCCATTAAAGGTAAACCAAATTAGCTCTTAGCAGTTCCTGTTTGCAGTGGACCCATGGATGTAGAGATAACTATCAGTGGATTTCTTTGATACAGAAGAAAACGTATAAACGCAATGATTCTCATGCAAGTTTTAGATTTATAAGAAGTGTCTTTTAGGCTGCTTTATGGACGTTAAAACATAATAGATAATCCGAGATAACAATATCCTTGGAAAGTTTAAATCGCACTGAATCTAAGCGGGAAAAATAAGCAGGCCAAACTTACTGCAGTAACTTACTGCAACATGCTCCCAGGGGGTTCTCTGTTTGAAAACCTCTGAGACACAAAACTGACTTATATTTTTATGTGTGATCAAAGAAATTATCAAGTATTAGTGTCCTTAACACATACAGTCCCACACATCTAGCTAGTTAGTTAAACACTTGAGTTTTTTGATAGTGAAACTGGAGAAACCACCTGTTGTTCAGAACTTATACAGAATAATACTATTATTGTGACTTTATTATTGTAAAGGTGTTTACTTTGTGTTTTCATCTATGTGCAGGTGCATAAACAGTGCAGCTTTCTGCACCAGCAAAAGCACAGTGAGGGTTTCTTCTCATCTGTGGTTGATTGGTATTTAATGACTTGCCACAGTGGGAGGAAAGGTGCAGTAGAAGGGAGTGTAATTGGTGACCGAACAGAGTTTTAGTGATTAACCACACAGACTTATGTGCTCTGGTGCAAACCAAACGGGCAGCTATATCTTTGTATTCCAGACAGTTTCTGCAGGAAAAAGTCACCTCCTGAAAGTCATTCCACGCAGAAAGCATAACGTAAACATACAAAAATCTTATCGCCCTTTACGTCCATTCCATCAGTCGTCTTACCTTATCCAAAAACAGCAGGTTACCAGGGAAACAGCCACATGACTCATCCTCCTTCCTACAGGTCTGATAAAACTATTGCCTGAAGCATCACATTTGTTATTCAGTTGACTTGTGGTGAGCAGAATGTGGTAGAGCAGAATAATAAACTGCTCCTATAACTGTGTTGCTTCAGGTTCACACTACTCTAACCACAAACGCAATTTGATTTTTGAATTATTTGTTGATGGGTAGCAGGATTATTATTAGGTATTGCTACTTAACGGCATTTAGCAGTAGTGACATTATTATTAAAATTATATGTGAGAAATGCTTGTTACTAATTACAAAGATATTCATTTTATTATCACACATGACAAAGAACAAAGAAGCTGAAACAAGTGAATAGTTTGCATTTTTATTTAAAAAGACATTTGCACTTCATCTTGTAATAAAATAAGAGTATATTACTACAGTCAGGTGGAGCTAATGTGATTGGCCTTTATTGTTAATAGCCCCTAACAAACCGCTAACCCGCCCACTAATGGTGCATGATAATGGATTCTTCCTTATTCCCACATGCTCCTTAGGCCGCCAGCAAAACAAATCACCTAAATCTGCCATAAAACCTCTGTGCACTTGAATGCACTTTTCACTTTTAATCATGAAAAGAGAGTACAGTGACTCACTAGTCAAACCTAGTGTGGTGACCCCACCTTTAGGATCTATAAGCGTTCTAAAAACATTTAATAAACAGATTATAAAGCACTGTAATGTGTTTATAAACTGACACAAGTATTTCAAGGTTTCAGTCTAAAATCCAATAATCAGAATTTTAAAAATGTTTTAAGATGCCTCGAACATGATTTTGACAGATTAACATTACTTTTATAAACTAGCATTAACTTAACTACAAAACCAACATGGCACCAAAAAACACTAATGCCAGGTCAGAATTGATCAGAGCGCGCTCATCTAATGTGTTGTGATGTGGTGTATGGTGTGTTTGCTAGTATCGATGTGAAATAGGTCTTAAATTGCTTTCATAAGTCTTGAAAAGTTTTGAATTTAGCTTCAGAAATCCTGTATTTCTACTGTCTACTGTATCTGCTGTGTATATAAACACATAACAAATGAATGAAAACCTTTATAAGTAATAATAATTTATATGCGGATACATTCAAATATGTCGTAAATGTTTGCTTATAAATGGTAAATGGGGAAAAAATGTGGTAATGGATCGATTTTATTCTGTTTGTTTCTGTGGTGTCACAAAACAAACTACATATTGATTTTTTTATTTTTTTTTGCATGGTAACTCAGTTGTCAGTTCACAAACAACCTCAGCTTCATTATAGACTCAAGTTACGGCTGTGGCGAACACTGTGGTATGTGACAGTGTGGCGTCTGAAACCGTTTGGAGCACTAATCAGAGGTTGCAGGGACAGCTGACCTTCCTGTTTCCTGAGCAGATCTCAAGCTGTGGTGTTATTGTTACTGATATCTACGTTCATGGTCTCAGATGCAGAATTTTTGCATGATTAACTAACTTCTAACATTCAGACAAACCATCACTAAATGACAATGCGTCTTCACGGACTTTATTCAGCAGTAAAAGTTGATGCAGTCGTGTAAGTGTACAGTCTTTGTGGTGTATGGTGACCTCTATAATGTACAAGGATGAACTCCACTCTTTATTTTAGCGTATGCATGATATATAATCAGTATTTCTAAATTTAGTCTTAAGACATTTTGAAGGCTTGCTCTTGACTTACTGATGTTTCTTTTCTGTGCTGTAGGTGTCCGCCCTCTTGCAAAGAGTCCAGGATTCAGAAACACTGCTCAGCACACTACAACAGGCCTTCAGTGAAGCTAAGAGAAACACACAGGAACAGATGGTGAGCAACATATTCTTCTGTTAGTCCCGATGCTGCTTGTTTTTGCCAGCTGCGTGTGGATCTCTAGTTCCTTCTAATGTCAGGCTCGGCTAATGCTGGCGAGGCTTTAACCTTTCAAATAAGCGTATCAGCTTTGTCTCTTGACATCAGGCCTCTGGCTTGGTTATCGGACATGCAGCCAAACTGAATTGCAGCTTGTGGATACTGCCTGTGAGTGTTTTGGATTTACTTTTCTCTGCCTCTGTGGCAATAACGTCACTGTTCCTCCCCACCACATATATTCGCTGACACGATGGATCTTCTGGAATAGGACTTATAGGAAAGCAGAATTGTACAGATTTGTACACTGTACATCAGTGCAAAGACTTCCACATGCATTGCTAAATAAAGTTAAGGAACACGTTTTGAAAGCCCAAAGTGACATCTTTGGATGGCTTTGTTTTGCTGCCCTGTCGTCAAAAAATTTTGTACTTAAAATAATATAAAATACAGAAAATGTTCAGATTTTAGAAGCATAGAGTAACATATCCATTATCCAAGTTGTTTTCAATTAATTTTCTGTCTTAGTTCAGTAATCCATAAATGTGTTTCAAGTCTAGTTAAAACCCCAAAGAACAAAATAGTCACTTCCTTGGAAGTAAAATGAAACTGTTGCATAACATCACTGTTCCTTCCAACCACAAATATTTGCTGACACGTTGGCGCTCTTGGCTACAAAATTCTTTTACTCATGAAGTAAAAATTGTGTGAAAAATGTCCAAACATTGTTCATCCACCACAACAAAAATGCACATCATTGGAAAAATTCCCACATGCATTGCCAAGTAATGTACTGTAAGTGCACTCACTTTTTCTAGCAGATTGTTTTCCAAATTGTGAGGTGGAAAAACACGAAGAAGTGAGTGAGACAGAAACGTCCTCAGTAATGAATGTGCAGCGGCAAGCTGTATCACACCACATACTTCAGTGTGACTTTAAAGTCTCTGCAAACAAACTTGTCTGCCAGAAGAATGAGACGTTCTTTTCACTGCATGTGGCTTCAATCTAAAGACATGTGGGACATAATATTGTTGTGAATTCAGTCACAATGTTACACCTCACTAAAATGAGAGAGACTCAGATGGTGTGTGTTTCTCTAAAAGTAGACGCTGGCCGGTGAGTCATGTGGCCATGTGTTGAAAGGGTGCTAGTCCATATGCGGACAAACTGACACACGACGAGATGTAGTGATTTATTCTGTTTGTTTTTCAGGCGGTTCTGGTGAAGTCAAGGGAGCAGGTGGCAGATGAGCTAAGCCGACTGCAGAGAGACAACGAGAGCCTGCAGGGAAAACACAGGCTGCACGTAGAACTACAGCAACAAGAGGACTTCCAGATGCCCAATACTGTGCAAGTACGTAAAGCCAAATGCAACATTACCAACAGTAAAGGGACTCTGTATCAAACCTCAGATCTCAGACCATCAAATCTTTATCTTCTTATTCTTTGATCCAATAGTTTCAGATTTAAATAAAAAATGTGCCAATTTAAAAATATTTTATTTTGGTTAAGAAATCGTCAAGCTGTTTGAGAAACATTTAACTAAAGAAGTCAAAGTCATGTATTCAGACAGTATTGTTTTTGGTATCTAGACTGAAACTCAGATATTGTGCACGAGTCTAAAGAAATTACCCAGCACTTATCATTGGGGGTGAATTTACATCAGAGTGGATGATCAGTGAGAGGACGCAATAAAAATAGAGATAAAACTATGATGCTGTAAGAGGTTATCTTGTCTGAATGCAAATCTGATCATGTGACATGCATTCACAGCTGATACATCCAATAACTCCACCAACTACGTTACGTTTTCGCTGCTTAATTAACTTAATGGAAAGGTGTAGCGTGGGCCAAGGAGGAACCTACATTCCAAGACAATCAATTTTAACCCGATGTCTGTGGTAATATGAACTCATTGCACATGCGAGAACCCATACAACTAAACATAACAGCCACCTTCGGAAGCCCTGAAAGTCAAGTGAACAGTATTTTCACTTGTCCCACTCATCCTACTCGTAAGGGGCGAAGTGTTCCTGTTACCTTGACTTCAAGTGTTGACGTAGAAGTATTAAGTAGTATATAATGATAGTCAAGTAAAGTACAAATACCTTAAAAAGAACAGGATTTTACTAAATGTACATAATAGCATTTCACAACTGGTCCACAAACATAGATGGTGAAGCTAATGTGGTTTCAGATGATGTGAAATATTTAGAAGCATCATATAGGTCCAAAAAAAACTTGTAAGTGGATGTTGGGTTGAGATTATTTTATCACATGTACTGATTTCATGGCCAAGATTGCACTTCAAGGCTCAAATTGCATTAGTATAATTTGGGTTAAACTGTGGCTGTGCTCCATTTGTAACTCTTGGTGGAGTCTTCATTTAATTGTAAAACTGTCACAGCATGAGCAGCAATGTCCCCGTGCATGCCACACAGAGTGTGGACAAACTGATACCAAATCATAGAAAAATAATCCCTCCAGCGTAGCAGTCAGAAAATAAGTGGCAAAGCCTTTGTGACTCCACTAGTATATTTTCACTGTATAATGGCACCACTGCTGCTTCTGACAAGATTACGATCCATTTTTACAACTGTGTGCTTTCCTCCCTCAAACACAATCGCATCTCTACCCACACTGTTACTCTTGGCCTCTTTCTGTGTCCTGCTCTGGCAGCAGAGTGGGCCTGTAGTGGAGGTGGAATGGCACTGATGATCCTCTTGACATGACATTTTTCGCTTGTTGGTGGTTAAATAAGCTGCTGACATAACATTTAAATCTTTATTTACTGTAACAAGATAGCAAAAACCATGAGGGAGAACCTCTAAACATTTAGCATCAAACTACTGTAACTAATTATGGATGTATGTACACGTTATATCCATATTTTGCTTGCATACCAACAGTGGTATGTGCATGTTGTAGTAATTTAGGTGTTTGCACCATATAAATATAGAGGTATATGTCATCAGCATACAACATCACTTTACATTTTCACAAGACGTTTTAAGGCCGTCTCTTTCTTTGTGCTCGTCTTGACCAGATTGTGCTGCTAGATGATTTTCCATATTGATGCCTGTAATATATATTTCATTCTTCCTCAGGAGCTACATGTCCTGGTGGTGGGGCTGCGTGAGGACCTGGTGGCGTTACGGACGTCTGCCGATCACATGGAGGAGAAGTTGAAAGCTGAGATTCTGTTTCTGAAGGAGCAGATCCAGGCGGAGCAGTGTCTGAAGGAGAACCTGGAGGACACACTGCAGCTGGAGATCGAGGGCTGCAAGGAGGAGATAGGTGAGACTCAGATTGTCAACCTAAATTTTTAAGTTGAATCATTTACTAACCACTGATCAGCTATACTATAGATTTTTTTTTTTGTAAAACTTAAACAATTAAACATTTCTAAGCTTCTGTGGGGATGTATCCATATTTTTCATTTCCTGGATTTTCTTTACATTCTCTTGTTTCTGCTTTTGTTTTTTTCCATCATTCAGACATCTTGGAAGGTATGACAAACACTTTGAACGAGCCCACTTTAACTGCTTGTATGTGTGTGCTAACTGTGTAGCTGTCAGACTAATAAGACTAAGTACTAAGCCTACAACATAGTGCTTTTTTTAAATGTTGTCCTGCCTCACAGTTAGTTAGTCATAACGTGTTTCACTGCAAATTCAGATGTTCTATTAAGATGTTTGCACACTGTTGATAAGTAACACTGTTAGGCAGCAGCTAAGTGAAATATTATGTGTGCACTTACAGGCTAAACCTAAAGTGTGTTGTTATGTTTACTGAAAGGACTACAGTCACTGGTTTGGAGCTATAGTTATCTGATCAGGGATTTGGTGTCCAGACTGTTTTTGGTTAATACTTCTGTCTGGTGCAGCATAAACATGACATTTAAACTAGAGCTGCAGCTAACAACTGTAATTATCTATTAAGCTGACAGTTTAGTTTAATTTGATTTATTTTAATCAATTATTTGTTAAGCCGATTGTGTTTCTACAGTTTTGAACTGAACTTTAATCCTGAAATTCTATGAGCACAGAAAGAGCTGTTTTTAATTTACATACGATTTAAAATAAAAAACTATATAACTTTTGGATTAATAAAAGCCACATCTTCATTATTGATACTAAAACATGAGCATTGACACCTGACAGAACTAATGGAGACACAAACAGACTTTGGTACCAGATCTCTTGTCTAGTAAAGTGGCAAAAAAAGAAGAAAAAAGTCAGTGTAACCATTAAATGTTGTAGTGTTTCACGTTTGTTAGTGTTTGTGCCTTAGTTCAACACCAGCCTGAAAGCTCGGTCAATTAGCTTTCAGGGTTTCTTACTGTCTGTTTCACACAAGCCAAACACACACAGCAGCTTTCAGCAAAAGCAGCTTCCCCATCATTAAAATCTGTTGCATTATCCATGAATTTCTAAATAATTTTCAAGGGACTACGAAATGATTCCAGAGAGAATATCTGGTCTTTGAGATTCAGAAGTGAGCTGTACATCTAATTATCTCTCCTTCCCACAGCGTCTTTCTCCAGTTTGAAGACAGAGCTAGAGCGAATAAAAGCAGAGAAGGAACAGGTACTTATTCTACTACAGTACTTGCTAGAAATGTGTTTTTAGCGTGTTCTGCTGCACTCAAGTGGCCAAAAAAAACAACCAATGCAGCTTTAATATTCACAATCTGACACAGTGTCTCATTGAGGCAACCACAAGTGGAAGATTTGCACATTACTTTACCTTTACCAGTACTTATGTATCTGTTGTTTATGTATGTAGTTGCAGAGCAGTCTAGCAGAGAAAACTGAGACACTGGAGAACATCCAGGGCCTGAGGATCACCCTGGAGCAGCAGCTCAAAGAGCTTACCACTGCAAAGGTGAGTCTTGAGACACTCTTAACCTTTGGAGCTCCTCAAACACACCAAACTCTACTTAAGCATCACTTTAGTTAACATGAAGAATAATTAGAGTGTAGCACATCAAGAGGTACGGTGTGCAATATTTATTTATTTATTTTCCTTATCTAAAGTTAAAGTATTGTGGCTATAATGCTTGATGAGCATGATGTTTTCTGCATGCAAGAGAGAGAGATGTTTTAGAAAATCCAAAGCCACTTCACTGAGCTGCTGTGTGATGACACAAAGCCATTCATTGAGCCAGTAACGTGCTGCCTAAATTATTCAGTTAAATACTTATTGTGAATTACTGTATTGTTGGCAGTTTCTTGGCTCCATATAGCCTTTCTCTAATTGAAATTTCTATGTGTGTGTTTTTTGTTTTTTTTTACTGCAGAGTGCACTAGAGAGTCAGGTCTTTGATGAGAGAGACAAAGCCCAGCGGCTGCAAACAGAGCTGGATGTCAGCGAGCAAGTTCAGAAGGACTTTGTCAAACTCTCTCAGACCCTTCAGGTAAGGCGGAGTTGTCAATTTATGGACATGATTATGTGAAAAAGCAACAATGAAATGATCCTACTCGCATTTTTGTCTGTCTCGCCTCATATATCTTACTCCTCTGTGCCCTAGAGCTTTATAATTGTCCAAAAACTATTAAAAACACATAAATGAGCCTCACTGTCGCACTAGGTGACATGTTTCTTTAGTCAATACTCTGGAGTCATGTGTGCTAAAGACTACAGTGGCCAGCATGTAATTAAACTATATATGTATTTCCTGTTTTTAAAGATTTAGGTCTTAGGCTGAGGTAGGACCACATAGGCTTGGGTTTGAGTGCCAAAGTATTGATAGACAGACTATTTTATTGTTG
Source organism: Larimichthys crocea (assembly GCF_000972845.2). Taxonomy (NCBI): domain Eukaryota; kingdom Metazoa; phylum Chordata; class Actinopteri; family Sciaenidae; genus Larimichthys; species Larimichthys crocea. The sequence continues at coordinate 40,063,907 of NC_040013.1, read as the reverse complement.
GGTTTGGTCTTTTCATGGGGTTTGTTGAAAATATAGAAATATTTGCTTTAATCCTTTGCTGTGCATTTTATTAGGACTAAGATTCAGTCAGTACTTGTTTGTTTTTGTTTTTTTAAATGTCTTTTCGAAACAAAATAACATTTAAGCTGCATTTGAGTGTGAAATGCAATTTTGATAGTGTTAAACAAATAAAAGTACATTTTTTTTTGTGCTGAAATACACAGTTCAGTTGATAATGATATAAAGATATAAATAAATAAACTAGACAAAAATGCTGTCAGATGATTAGCGTGTAATTGGTGCAACATGTGCACACAGTTGCACCACAGAAGGGTCAAGAAGTGTTGCTAAACTGGAATATAAATTAACCTCGAATAAGCAGGATTATACTTCACACTGTCAACACTGTCCGGGCTGTACTTGATGTTACTTGGTAGGCTGCCAGTGTCTGTCCCTGTCGGAACATCTGCACAGTTGACTTATTACAACATGTAGACTTTGGATGTTGTCTTTGTGAATGTGGCAACGGTATCTGTGTTGCTCAAAATGACTCATGGTGGTAAATAAGAATACAGCAGAAAGGTTGCTGTTCGCGCCTGCAGTGTGGTTAGGTTTAGGAAAATATCATGATTTGGGTTAAAACAGGACTGTTTCTAGCTGTTTGGGGGCCTTATGCAAAATGCTTTTTGGGGGCCCCTATTTTGTCAAACTCTGAGGGAGAGATTCCTAACCTTTTCAGATGAGCTGTGACGAAGCAACGGTCTGTTACATTTTAAACGGAATAGTTAATTCATTAATAAATGCAACATATGCAGCATGTTCATCGTAAACTTTGAAAACATAAAACGCTCTCTCCACCAATCTAAAACAGTAAAAAATAAATTACTTAAGACTTAAATGAATAAAAATACAATGGACAAAAATCCATATTAATGTGCAAACAACTACCACAAGTCTGACGTTTTAGGCCACTTTATCTTGAATAAAAATACATAAAGCCAGCATCTATTTGAAAGTGCAAACAATAAAAACAACAATAAGTACAATAATTATATTGTAGTTTAAAAGCAACAATATGTAACTGTAACACATGATCACACTACTTTGTGTTCATCATCTGTATGACCACAGCAGATAAAGCAGACCTGGCTTTGCTACTACAAAAAATAAATATATTTTGTTTTATATTATCAATATATTTTGGGAGTACCTGTCTCTATTTATAGCCAGGCAAACCCCCCTCATTTGATATGCTTAAAAAAGCCTATAATCTTATTAATAGGTCATAAGCAAAGCTAAGCTGCTATGGTAGGGAAGCATCTTTGGGCTGGGCTGTCACGCAGTGAGTGACATCCGCCGACGCGTGACGTCTACAAATAAAGTAACTTTTAATTTTCCCAAAATGTATTGAGGCTTAACTTGCAGCGTAATAACAATAGATTAAATGAAGAAAGAAAATTAACCTACTGGAATAAACCTTACAAAACATTATCAGACTGACTTTTCTACACATAACGGCTTAATCACCTAAATGGCCAACATGACAAACAATAAGGCATCCTGATGATGTCTTAGTCAAGTGTTTTTGGCAGCTTTTTCCTTTCAAGATGTAGCATCAGCAGTAAGCACTTCATCACTTCTCATTTTGAAAATGTTCAAAATGGGCAGAGGTTACTTTTAAATGTCATGCATTTGTGGAAGAAGTATTTTGATATATGCCCACGCGTATTCTTGGTCCATTTCTAGAAAGATCATTTAAATTAACGTGTGAAGGTTTGGTTTCAGGAAAAAAAGGAGCCATGAGTTTCAGATGTTCTTCCATAGAAGAAAATATGTGGATCAATGTGTACATTTACATTAATCTAGCAAAAATACATTATAATCCAAATTAATGGTAATGTAATAAAATAGCTTTAAATGGCCATATTGTATTTGTGTTCAATTCCGACCTCTTTTGGAAAGATGTAGCTGTAAATAAGCATTTTTCCAAGCACTCAATCTAGTTCCTGCACCCTTCCTCTCAAGCTGCAGTTATATTCTCCATCCATCACATGGTAGCCTGAAAAAGAAAAAGAGTTTGACGCCATTTTGCTGACTTTTTATTTCACTGATATTAAACATGATTATTATTCCCCTATCAATGTTAACGGTTGGTGGAAACTGCAAAGTGCGAGGCGTGAACTTTTTTCAGCTTCTGAAACTGGCATGCTAGAAAAGGTTTGAGAACCACTGATGTGGCCTGAGAACAGGATACAGGACAAAGCCAAAAAAAGTTTGATTTTTCAGTGTGTATCACGTGACAGTGGCCAAATTGTGTAATAATAGCAATGGCATCTATGTCAAATTAGTCTCAAAGCCTGGTACTCCTGGAACTGTAAAAGTTTGGGAGACACAAGTATGATTTTATGAGAAGTGTTTAAATTAATTCATGTTTGTCCGTGTCCGTAGGTACAGTTGGAGCGAATACGACAGGCAGACTCCTTGGATCGAATCAAAGTCATCCTCAATGACACCAACTTGACTGACATCAACCAGCTTCCAGAGACATGATACCACTGAATAAAAAATTGCCTTCAGTTTCATTCCCCTCTTTCTCTAATCACTGGCCCAATAACATTATTGATCTGACCCTTCCTCCTCCCCATAACCACAGCGGAAGAGTTTGGAGGGACGAGGACAGACGTGGCATGAGGAGCCTTTTGTGTACATTAAGAGTCTTGGAACATGAATAATGAAGAAGAACACTACTAAAAAAAAAACATGTAAATAACTAAATGTGTGACTCTGGACGGAGGGAGTGGATGCAAGGCTGTCTGTGTCTTGTTTCTACTGTAGATATGACTGTCTGTGTGTATTAGCTCAACCAAAAAGGTTTGTCGTCTTCTAAAGCACTTTTCATCTGCAACTTCTCTTTCCAGGTAAATAGAAAACAACTGGTGCATAACTTTCCTCCTTCTGTTCTCACAGCGGTTGATAATCGCTTCCTTGTTCCACTCGCTTGTTCTTTCCGTGTGTTGTTTTTTTTTCTACCTTTTTCTGGCTGTTTTTCTGTGACATTTTCCACCGTGTTCTGGTCATTAAACCCTGTGACAAAGACACAATGAAGGAAATTCATGGAAAATACTTGCACATAACTTAACTGGGATGGAAAAAAAGGAACTTAACAAAATTTGAGCAATACCATCCTTTTTTTTTTTTTTTTAAACATCCTCTACTGTATCTTGCTTCGTTTTTGTTCTTAACATTTGACAGGAGCTCTAGTTTTTTTTTTCTTTTAATGCTGCAGAAATACAGTGAAGAAACATTCAATCATGTTTAAAGTTGTATTTTTGAACCTCACTCTTGTTTCTTGTTTGTCAAGGAAGCCATCGAAACACTAGTTAAATCAGTTTGTGTCAGTTTGAGGTAAAAAGATGGAACAAAATGTAAAAACTTTTTATTAACTGTCTATATGAATTGACCTTTTGTTGGACTTTGTTAATGTAATTCTAAAGCTCTTAAATTACAGTGGGCGGCTTTTAAATAACGTACGATGAAGAAAGAGCACACTATCACAACACAAGATGCACAAGATGTTTCTCTTCTGTCACAGCAGAGGCAGTAGGAGGAAGTCTTATTTAAGGAAACTTCTGGATGGTGGGAGAAAAACACGTCTAACAAGCCACCATACTCCTCTCTGAGAGCTTTGCAAACTTTAACCCATCTGACTGTGAAAAACTAAAAAGAGTTGTACAAGAATTCACTAACTCCTACATGACTAAACCTGCCAGTATGCCTCATCAGAACTGCTTGTCAGATGGTCGAATAGCTTCAGAAGCGAGAAGTGAGAAATGAGCCAGGGTTTGAACTCTCACCTCCATTAGCAAAATGACTAATATTAGGGTAATGGTTGTGGATGCGCCATAATTTGTTCTTTTTCTTCAGATCAAATTTGCGCAACATTTGGATAGAAATTTGGCTTGTGACATCCGGATTTTCACTCTGTGTTCCAGCGCTGCAGTGGTCAGACGACATGTTATACGATTCAGTTCTTTTCTAGTATAACCTCTATTTTTTTTTTTTTTTTTAAAGAAGTTGATTTAAACACCTCAGTGTGCTTCAAAACAAACCAGGTTGTACAACGCGTCATCCGCGACACAATAAATCTTACTAACGGGTATATTTTAAAACATACGTGTTGTTTTACACGGTTGTGAAAGAGAAGGTTTGTCTGATGAATACAAAAAGAGAGCTTAAGCCAGAAGAGGTCAAACTCTTTCTGCATTGTCTGTTTTAGAAAGTTGCAAAAATGATTGGCATATTGACACTGTTGAACAATCTGACAAGCTCTTCATTGGAAGCATACTGAGGCCTTAACCCATGCTGAAAATGAAAAAGAGAGCTGTGTCCATTTCGATGTTCCATACTTAATCCAGGCAGAATAATTAATAGGAGTAGGACTTAAACCACAGCGAGGCTGAAAGAGGCAGGATCACACAGATGATGTTCATTGAGCAGCTACACAGTATTTTGAGGTATAAGACAGCGCTGCCCACCCCCCGGCCCCAACTAAAACTTTGTTTTCTTCTAATGGTATAAATAAATGCAGGAATACTAATAGGAAGTTGTACGGGTTGGCATGATTCTTAATAAGTGTCTGGTTTTATTACATGTTTGACCAATTTTAGGCAACACAACTAAGGAGGTGGTTCATTATCAGCTGCTGTAGGCGCTCACATTTGTAAAGTTCAGGCAAATGTTTTGTCAAAATCGGCATAGAATATGATTCTAAGTGTTAAAAGTCAAACTGAGAAATGAAAACTTCTGTCACGGATAAGAATGTAACATTAACACAGTCACAAAAGAACGACTGAGATATTGAGAACTCCAATTAATAGTTTCAGTCTTTCTAAGGATGTAAATCACTTTCCAGGAATTGGCAGTCATGACTTAGTGCTCTGCACTCTGACTTGAAATGGTTGCAAAGATGAAAAACATGAGTCTGAATAAATTTTCTTCTGTTTTTTAAAATATTCCTCAGATGGAGGGAGAGGTTCTCTTTGCATCGCGATTAAAACCATACATAACATATGAACACGCATACAGCAGCATTGTATGGTTTGATGACATTGATCACTGTGTTTTTGTTTTTGACTTGCATGTATTACATTTCCTTTATGTTGCATATGTCTATACTGTAGATATCTTGAGTTGATATTTATGATAGAGTCATGCAATGTGTTATGAGATAATGTGGCTGTGTGGGCGAGCCAGCCTGAGTTGCACTGACGGAAAACTGTATGTCTTTGGCTTGTATGATTGTAGGCTGATATTGATAACTTAAAGTAGAAATTTTAAAGTGTGAATTCTGGACATTACTTTCTCTGAAGGCCTTATTGCATTGTTGGCTTGGTGTGTTTTTAATTTTATTGTTGACATTTAGTGTCCCTCTAATTTAACGTCTGTCTATTACAATAACTAATTTGGCCTTCGTAGCATTAATATGAGGATTCCTCAGCATTCGTGGAAGACATCCACTAATTCGTTCTGGTCAAGAATAAGAGTTGATTTTTATTGAAATATTTCTGATCTAACATTTCGGGATTCTTTGAAAAATGTATGTTGAATCACAAAAAAATTTGACTAGATGTTAAAATAAGATGGATGTCTGAAAGCTCATTCTGTGTGCTATCTACTAAATCTTTTTGTATGACTAGAATGTCACAACAAATAAAGTGCACTCAAAGCACAAATTTCTTTGTGCAGTCTAAATATAATTTATCAAATGTGCTTTATGTAGTTTTTGTAACCCCAATGTTTACTGACAAACACACCTGTTTCACTACAGACTTTATAGTGACTATACATGTAAACTGAAATTTCACAACCTGAAAATATGTTAAGCTGTAATATCAGTTCTTGCATCATTAAGCATTGACAATAAATAATTTTAAAAACGTCTTGTTTCCAATAAATAATATATATAATTCAGCTCATAATGATCAAAATGCAGATTCAATGTTTCAAAGATATTTTTTTTTAACTTTTTTTTTTCTTTCTTTTTGTACACAACTGGTAATATTTTTGTTACCATGTTAATACTGACTCGAGAACACAGTTTGAGCTTTCAGAGGGAGTTTTTTTATCATTCCATGTAAATGTGATGAATCAACGCATTGTTATCGTACATGTTTTACATAAGATCTTTTCTATGGTTAGGCCGATATTCTCGCTTGCTGACTGATATTAAGATAAAATGGCATCCAGTTTCGAGTTTCTACATTTTTTTTTTTTTTAATTAATAACAAATCAGCTACAGGAGTTGCAATCTGTTCCACCTAAAATAATTGTGTAAGCATGGGTTTCAGCAGAAATGTAAATCACAACAACAAGAATAAAATTTCAAAGTCTTGAATGCTTTTATTTTCTTTATAAATTTGAGGGGGTTTTATGTCCTAAAAACAGTCAGACTTAATTGTTGAATTTTGGTTGTTGGCTCTCTAGAAATAGGTCATATCGGTCAAATCCTAGTGTGTGATTTCAAACTGTCCACAAACAAGGTGAAATGTTGACTTGTCATTTGACTTGTTAGCTGAAAGAAAGGCATGAGCAGCACGCTGAATGATGAAAATGATGAAATTTAAACGATATTTACCATAAAGTTCTGCCCACTGAATTTGTGTTTTGAGTTTTTAATCAAAACTTGGTTGTCTTGCATTGAGGAACTTTTTATCTTCTCCCTTCATGTTGTAACACCACACCACCAAAGTGTAATCTACAATATATATGGCAATATTTAAAACAAACTAGTGATCTTGCCCTACAAACATAATGTCAGGACTATTAAAATATAATGGGAATTCAAACATTTGTCCTTTACCTCTTTGAAGTTTTGGGTTGGAAATTGTATAAATGACAAGTGTTTCCTCAGTGTGTCTGTAGCTAACCTAAGAGTCTGCTGTCACCATGCTTACATGCTGATGTCGTAATGTTCATCATGTTCACAGTCTTAGTTTAGCATGTTAGCATGCTAGCTGACACTAATAAGAATGTAATTAATTTTTCAATTGCATCAGACAAAATGAAGCTCTTTATGTGATAGAGATCAATAATTCTACAGTAACAACCCCTAAATGTGAGATATGTTCAATGTCATAGTTCTCGTGAAAGTGAGCTGATTTTGAGCGTTAACCAAGTAAATAATGTATGACAGAAAAGTTCGCAAGACATTTTCTCCTAAAACAAAAATGTCTTCCGCATGGTGGCGCGAGAGGACAAATCAGGGTATAACTCAACTCATTAGAATTCATCCTCCGGGAACCATGAATGTCTGCACAAACTTTTGTGCCAATCCATCCAGAAGATACTGAGATATTTCCACAGCACACAACTTTGATCTGCTGATGGAGCAACAGAAAAAGTGAGAGGAACACTAAGATCAGTAGGCTTCATCCTTCTAACAACCATGAATGATTGTTAAAAAAGAAAAAGAAAAGAAAAAGGCTAGCCATCCAATAGTTGGTGAGATATTTCAGTCTGAACTAGTCCAGTGGTAGATGCCATTGGTAAAGTGTTTTGGTTGTGTTTGCATAGTGATTGACAGATTGCATTCACATCAAGGCAAACCAGTCAGGTTTCATTGCTTCACCTCAGTTGTTTTAACTGAACACTGAACTGTCTACACACCACCAATGCCCACTTTGTCAATGTTTATTTACAGCCTGTTACCACATTATTTGTGGAAAATATATATGGTTTATATCAGTGGTGGACTTTAACTAGGGGGGTGGAACACCAACCTGATTATTCTGGGGGGGTTGTGACTTCAAGTTTTTACAGTGAAGTTTAAGAACCACTGAAGGGACTGGAAACAGAGCAGAGGGACAAATCCTGCAATTCCAACAATAAAATGGAGCCAAAATGGTCAAATCCCATCTGCAAGCTTCGTTTATTGATGCTATGTTTTGTTTTAGGTAAGTGTTGAAGCCCACCTTGGGTTAAATTTCAATTTGGAAATGAGGTTAACTAACTGGAGTTCTCTTCACAATCTTGCTAATTAATGTACCTGTTGACGATCATAGCTAAAGATTAGATTTAACACTATCAATTTTATCCATTTAGTCCAATATAGATCATAGGTCTAGACCGTACTCTATATAACATTATTTACTGAAGCCCAACACTTGGCACCATGAACAAGCACTTGGCGACAGTGGCAAGGAAAAACTCCTTTAAGAGGCAGAAACCTCGAGCAGAACCCAGCTCATGGTGGGTGCCCATCTGTCTAGAAGATAAAGTCAACCTTTTTCAGCTCAAGGACCCCTTGGACGAGAGACAAACAGAACAGAGACCCCCCACATGTAATACTTACACATTTTAAGCCTGGCCTATAATAACTTTTATATTTACTATACTCAGCTTTTATTTCACCTTATTAAGATATTTATATACTGGGTTATTAGCCTATATGTGTTTATGATTGATAAAACATTCATGCATAATGTAATAATTTTTAAATAATATATATAAAAAAGTAATAGTTTTTGTCAAAAGTAGATTTTTATTGCATATTAATACTTGCAGTTTACGCAACATTTTTGTTATTTTTTTTAATTCTCAAATTATTATTTTAGTGAAAATTGTCAATTATTTTGACAAAAATTGGCAGACCCCCTGCAGTACCTTTACAGACCCCTTAGGGGTCACAGAACCCTGGCTGAAGACCCCTGGTCTAGAAGATTAAGTCTAGAAGTCTAGATTACTTTTGAAAACCTCTGCATTAGACCATGGTGCATTCATGGACAATCAAAATACAGGAAACGTCTCTTTTATCTCCTTGTTCAGTAACAGTCACCAAACCTACATCAGCTATTGAAATACACACCGACCCTGAAGTGATTGTGCAGAACGGCACCACAGGAACCCTTCGATGCACCTTCAAGTCGAGCGAAGTGGTCAGCAACTCCACCTCAGTGATCTGGACTTATCATCGGTTTCAATCTGATAACTGGTTCACACTTCCATACCTGGTAAGTCCTTGTTGGACGTATCCTAGTTTGGTGGTTTCATTTGAGTTTCATGAGCCTGGTGTTACACTGTATCTAAGTGACCCATCAGATTCTGTGATCTGTCCTGATATTCTTACCCTTGCCATGTCACTCCTCACCAAATACAGTGTATCAGGTGGACATGTAAAAATGTAGAAGTACAACCTGTAGTTTGAACAACAGTCCTAGAGCTGGCATTTCCAGTAGACAGAGTTTAACCTAAATTCCCTTCTCTGTGTAGGTTTTACTCTTTTCCAACGAGAACGAAATCATACCAGATGATTATAAAGATAGAGTGAAGTTTATTGGAGACATGAACAAGAATGACGTCTCAATACAGCTGAGCCCGATTCAGTTCAGCGACAACGGTACCTTCTTCTGTGATGTAAAGAACCCACCAGACGTAACAGGAACACCGGGTCGAACGATGCTCAAGGTCGTTCCGAAAGGTGAATCCTCAGATTTCTTTTCAAATTAAAATGTTTTTATTACAAAGGATTTCTGATGAAAATATGATAAAGTTTTAACCTTCAGTCTTTAAACCTTAAATCTTTAGTCATCTCCAAACCTAGATCATCTCCCCCTACAACCAGATATTAAATATGAAAGTGTGCTGAAAAACAACAGCACAGGATCTGATGCATCAAGTATAGTTTGTTTGTTCTTGGTTGGGACACTCAACCATGCCACTAGCAATGTACACAAGAAACAAGTTACGTCCCTTCCAACAGGATCAAGATAACACAATTATTTAAATTCAGGAGTGTAGATTTAGTTTCAAAACGTAGAGGGGGGACACATACGAGCATAAAATCACTTTTTTTCTTTAAATAGAGATCTGACACTTTATAATAGATATATATTGGATGTATCTTTTGGAAAAATAAAGAATAAGTGTTTGGTTGTTGTTGTTTTTTTCTAAGTGAAGTTCCGGCAGTCTTCCTCTCAGGCTGCTGTTGCAACCTTCACAAATCACACAGTAGCTCATATGTTAGTTTAGTGGTTCTCAAAGTGGAGGGGGTATAAAACCAAAAAATGTGGTAAAATGGGTTAAAATAAACAAACCAGGGTTTGCTGATCCTATTGTGGTGACCTTCATTTCACTAATATTTAACGTGGATACTTTTTTATTATTTGCTTCCCCTATCAGTGATAATTATTGGTAAAAACTGTGAGCATGAAGGTTTTTTAAGCATCTGAAGGGTAAAAGCCAAAAAAACGTTTGAGAACCACTGACCAGTGGGACAAAATTTTGGAGAACACTCGCTGCTACTATTAAAGCGTATTGTTACAGTTTTATTAACTCATCATCACAATTATGATATTTTTATTGAGTAAATTAAACTAAAACATTGTGGAGACAGAGATACATTTTTTTCAAGTGTTTTAAATTGTGTTAATTAAGTTGTCTAGTGTGTTAAATTACTTAATTAATGTTTGTCTGTGTCCACAAGTACAGTTGCAATGAATACGACAGACAAACTCATTTACACGAACTTGACTGACACTGACCAGCTTCCAGCAAAGGTGAGAATCTTCACTGGTCTCACGATTTGTTTACGATTAACCTGTAAATGATTCCTATATCTGTGTGCCTTTCTCAGTACATGAACATGATTATCTTCCCTCTCTTAGGAGTTGGACAGCAGAGTTGACAGTGCCTCCCCAGTTCTTGGCTGATTAGTGGGGCTTGCTGTACTCTTTATTGCTGCAGATGTTTGCTCCATGTGAAAACAGCTAAAGTGGCTCTTCTAATTTGTTGTATTGCCTGCTTATTTGTGCTTCACAGAAAGTTAATAAAACCCTAAATGTGCCCAGGTGTCCTCTTTTTATTCTTGTACATACATATACGACTATTTTAACTAACAAAGCATTGTGAAGGTGTCACTTTCTCAGTAATTGTGATGGAATTTCTCAGAATTTCTACAGAGCAAAAAAAAACAAACAAAAAAAAAACACAATTGATTCATAGAGAAAATAATAATACTGAGAATAATCATTAGTTGCAGTCAAATCAATCACATAATTTTACTTATGTAACATTTTCAATGCACTGAGTGTTTTATCAGTGTGGTGTTAGTACTTTAGGTTTCCACCACTGGCTAATATACTGTACAATAAACATGATCACATCGATTCTGGCTTCCTTACACTTGGTTGTCTACAGAGTTGATGTAAAGATTTTATTGATTAGTGATGTACCCCTTTAGCTCCACATTTAGTCCCCTCTCGCTCTCTGAAGTGCATCATTCCTGGTTGTTCCTCTGTCCAGATATTTACATAAATATGACAGCCGTTGCAGTCAGGGCTCTAAGACTGGAATGACCTGCCTGAGAAGATCAACTTTTAAAAACGTACTTTTATAAAACAGCCTTTTTATGTTCTATGTCACATTTGACTATAATTTTATTGATTTGTTTTGTGTTCTACTTCATTCTAACGCACTTTGCGTCTGTGTTTTAAAATGTGCTACATAAGAAAAATGACTGTCACTCATTGCCTACAGCCTAATTTAATTATATGTTGTTGTTTTTTTTTAAATCATTGTTTGTACCTATCTATCTATCTATCTATCTATCTATCTATCTATCTATCTATCTATCTATCTATCTATCTATCTATCTATCTATCTATCTATCTGTCAGCTGTCAGTGACCTGGTTGGCATGTAGGGGGCAGCAGTCGCGCACACACACACAACTGTGTAACCACCGCTGCAACTTCCCACGAAGAAGAAACGACTTGACGATAGAGAGGTGGAAAAAAAAAAGAGCAGAGGGTCTTCTCCTGTTTCTGTTTACAACAACATAATGGAGCCAAAATGGTCAAATATCATCTGTAAGCGCGTTTTATTGACAGGATTTACGCTATGTGTTGTGTTAGGTAAGTGTCGAAGCCCAGCTTGGGTTCATTTCCTGCGTGTAAATGTTTGATTTTGAGCCCATTATTTAAAAAAAGGTGGGATATCAAGATAGCTAGCTTAGCGGGGTTGGTATCACATCTCATGTACGGAGGGTGGGGGGACACCTAACTACACCTAACTACACCTAACTACACCCCTAACCTCTCCTCACGGTGCATGCTGCTCATTAAAACCTAGCTTTGTTCACAAGCCAGAGGCGAGATGTAACACCAGCGGAAACACTTGTGTTAGGTGCTATTGTCGTTCACGCGTCGATATAACGTCGCGGTAATGTATTAAGGAGTAGTTAAATGAACTGAAAATGTTAAATAAGGGTGGGTGCGGAGCGGAGCGGGTGGATACCGCCCTTGGTGGTGGTGGTGGTGGTGGTGTTTGTTTCTGGGGAAGGTGATGGTGGGACCGGCCGCTGGAGTAACGTTAACAAACGAAGAGGCTAACCAGCTGGTTGTTAAACATGTTAAACATGTAGCTGTAAGAAAGGCTGCTTGGATGTAAAAGAGTGACTTCAAAGTGTGTCCACGCGTGTGTTATCGTGGAGCTCTCTCCTTTTTTTTTTTTAAAGCGATAAACAAAGACACGTTAAAGTGCCAGGTTACGGTAACTACGTGTCCGTCCGGGTTTACGAAGCTAAGCTGGGCTAACACTGTTTACACTCATCCACAGCTCGCATCTTTCTTTGGCGTTATATAACAGCTCGTATCTTATCAACAAACAACGACAAGCTTAGCGCAAGAACATCTTTAATGTTCACGTCGGCTTACCTTTTCCTGACACACACACAGTACACGTAGTAGCACGAGTAGCCACACAACTGCATGCATGTGATTTATTTATTTTTTTTTTCAGCTTCGTGTTTCACAGATTCACTCGCTTTGTGTCGCTACCCTCTTGTTGCTGCTTATCCAAAACAGTGCAGCATTGATCTGTTTAAAAAGTGAAGGAGCTATATCAGACAGCATTCATGATTGAGCTGTGTTCACCCTCAGATCATGCGACATAACCAGAGTAACCACACACAGACTTCAGTGTTCATCTGTTTCTAATGGCCAGTCATCCAAACAGTACAAAACTCTCTCAGCTTAAACATTAACCAGCCTGATGTTTTGCATGGCATAGATATGAGTCACTCATGTAGATATTGTTGAAACGTTACAAGATTCACCCATTTGAAATCAGGCATAGCAACATCCTGTACTTTGGAGAAGTGGACTGACTGACTGACTGGTGGTTTTCTGCTTTGAATCCCAGACTAATAACACTTGACAGGAAGAAATGGAGACGCTCCCCTCTGCTGCGCATTGTTAAATTATTCTCATCTGATTACTCGCACAGTTTCGTTTCGGTTTTTAATGCACAGCATTCTCCAGAGTCTCGATCTCTGTCGCAAGTGCATTAGATGAAATTTGGTCTAATTGCTGTGCAAAGTGCAGAAGATGGCGAACGGTCCTGTCTTTCAGCTGCAGCGTCTGGATTGTCATCATGTCTGATGGGTCGTCTTCTTATTGTGGGAGCAGATGTGAAGCCAAGGTTGTGACTTGGGTGTTTACAATTGAAAATGACTGTGACATAAAGGTGAATGCGCTGTCAAACATTGCCCATTCAGAGCTGTCCTTCAGGAAGCAGCAGTCAGTACTTTATATTTATAAACCCCTGATATATGTGAAAGGTTTTCTCTGTGTTGCGTGCAGTAAAATGAGTCGAATCCAACACACACATCGCTTTCTGGGCCTCAAGTGTGGTGCAGGGAATCAAATCCCCTCCCGTGAACTTCCTCCAAAGAAAAAAGTCAATTCCCGCAGACGCTTGTCAACTAATCATTGATCTACTAAAAGTTGACTTTTCGGTCATGAGGACCTATTTTAAAACATATCAAACATCATTCATAATTGAATGACAGTTGTTGGAAGTGTCTTTGTGATCACATGCAGCAGCTTGTTCAACACAAAACTACTAAAAAGGAGAAGTATCCACAGCACACAAACATCCCATGGGGTCTCACCACCGTAGTCATTTCTAAAAGTGGGTGGACACAGTAACTTGAACTCATATCCGGTATCCTATCTTCAGCACTATCAGGTGTCATTTTTGAGACTCTGGTTGCACATCTGAGTTATTTATCCCCTTGACTTAATCATTTGTTCAAGGGGAATTGTTTAAGGGGCAATAAAGAAAACATTTTTGTTGTATTTGACTATCCAAAACTGAGTCCAAAGTCAACTAAGCTGTATTAAACACTATCAGCTTGTTTCAGTTGTCCATGATCTGACCTCTACTGTTTATCTTGCACTGCACCACACAATAGTGTGTGTGTGTGTGTGTGTGTGTGTGTGTGTGTGTGTGTGTGTGTGTGTGTGTGTGTGTGTGTGTGTGTGTGTGTGTGTGTGTGTGCATTCAGCACCCAGCCAAGAGAAAACAAGAAGTACTGAAACAACATTCAACGTCGCAGCAAAACAGTTGTGTCAAAGACAAATTGAAATGAATTAATGAAACATTTTATCTGTAGGAAAATCTGTAGTTTGAGGGCACCTCCACACTGAAACACAGCTGTTACGACACAATAACCTTTCAAGTTCAGTTCTTACCGCTGCAATATCCTAATACTATAACTGGAGGCAATTACTTCAATAATCGGAGGGCACAGCTTAGTGGATCAAGGGCACATGTTAAAAGGATATGAATTATTAACTTGTGCACATTTTCTTCCTTGATACTTGCTGGACACTGTAACTTTTTTTTTTTTTTTTAATTAAGCTTCATAACCAGTTAATAATTAATAAAGCCCTAAATGTACTTGATCAAGCTTCTTATCTGGTTTCAAGTGCCCTAAGCCCGAGTCTGTGTACACAGAAAAGGAACCTGACTATTTTTAAACTGCTCCCAATGTTCACACAGTTCACAGGAAGATGAAACGAGACCATTGAAGCAGAACAAGAAGTGAAAATAAACATAGAACAATTACATACATGCAAATAAGTGTGTATAGAAGAAGCAATGACCAGCAACATACAGTGTTTATATACAAAATTGTTTTTAGAATTTAAAGTTAATGTTTTAGTGTTACATATGGCCTATGTGTCCGGTGTGAGTATGTAGTCATTGTTGTACAAATCTATCTTGATAAAACATTGTAATATAACGTTATCTTTGTGTGTCACCTCGGGAAATCATCGCTATTTATTGACCAAGTAATTAGCTTATGAACCAGTGATGAAAATCTTAATATTAAAGGATATTTAAGTATATCGATAGTGATGTTCAGACTGAAAAAAATCCCCTCCCATTCCTTCAAATTTGAACCAGGCTCAACGTGTGGTGCAATGCAGCGTCATCCAGCTGCGTTGGTCAATCACATACACGCGAGTGCACATTTCTGTTAGATGACTTAATGATTTTGTAACTCAAACTCCTGCATTTCTTCCGTTTACCTCGTGTTCATTGTGTCAAACGATAAAACAGTTGCAGTTGCTGAGATTTCAGGAGTTGTGGCATCCTGTTTTTTGAGGATTAAGAACTGTTCTGTCACGTTTCGGCTAAACTTGCCAACCTGTTTATCATGTTGCATTTTATTGTGTCACCAGTATCTGAAAAAAACAACACGCCCTGTCTTGTTTTTGCTCTTAATACATTGATGCTGTACTTCTAGTTATGTTGTATTCTGTTTTATTTCTCAGTGTTTCTTCATCCCAACAGAGCAGAGGTTTTCAAAATCCTAGGGCTTCCTGTCAGACAAAAACGTGTAAGAAGATGCCCCCTCGCCCACCCATAGTTTCCTTGATGTCTATGAGATCATGATTATATTTTCTGATCCTGTAGACACTCAACAATTGAGGCAGTATAACTGAATATTGCTGACACAATTTCAAACTACACTAAATATATAAAAAAGCTGTCCTGGGGCATTTATTAGTTTCAGAGTCTAGGGAAGTGAGAAAAACAGGAAATCCACAAACTATCTATCTTTAACCAAATCACACACATTTAGGGTATTCTATGTGATCTCCTTGCTACATAATATCATATTTATTTTACTAAGCTCCCCTGGGGGCGCCTGCGTCCCACTTTGAAAACCTCTGCAAAATTTCAACAAATAACTAGGAAACTAATATTTTATGTCCTCCTTTTATTAACAGTCACAAAACCTACATCAGCTATCGTCATACACGCCGACTCAGAGCTGGTCATGCAGAACGGCACCACAGGGACCCTTCGATGCACCTTCAAGTCGAACGAGGTGGTCAGCAGCTTCACCTCGGTGACCTGGAGTTTTCAGTCGAGTCAACCCGACACTCAGTTCTCCAATACTCCACATACGGTAAAAATCTCTTTGTTTGTATCCGCTCTAGGGTGATTTCCCACAGCTCCAGGATGTTTTCTTGTGATTGTTTTATCAGCGCTGACACATGAAGAAAGGCTTCAGCTGCTCCTGTTCACTGTGATGTCATGCTTTCGATATAACAATTTGTTTTTTGTTTGCTTTCATCCATTTATCTTGTGTCTTAGTTCTCCTTGAACATCATTAAATGGTTTTAGTATTCCTGTATATTTTTATTCTTCTTGTAGCAAAACAAACACTGGGTTTCAGATGAGAGCCGCAGTGTATAAACAGAAAATAAATTGATCTGTTTCTGGCAAAATGATCCACAAAGCGGGCGATTACTGCAAAACAATCAAGATCTTCTCTTCTTAGTCTTCGTCAGCCTCTAGGAGCATAATTCATTGCACATCTTATTGGAGATTTATTAGTGTACTGTACTGTTTGACTTGGCTTCGAGTCACATTTAAGGACGTTGTCGTGGTTATACTACTAAAATGTAAACGGTCTATCCCGAAGACCAAAGTCTGCTGCACTGTGTCAGGGCAGTTTTGGGGCGGGGAGTAGTGTGGATCATGTAGCGTCCACAATACCTACTCCTTTTTGTTTACAGATCAGTCAGGCTGGGCGGGGGCATAGCTGTCTGCTGTGATCTCCTGCAAACATAATGACATAGCCGTAGGGTTTTTAAATTGCACAGTGCTCATTCCAGAACAGATGCACGCAGCCAACATTTTGGTACATCCACACTAAGCCGCTTAATTTTTGTTTTAGTTAGGGGGAGTTTTTCCTGATCTAAACTGAGGGTTTATGGACTTTTCCTACACACCTTGTTAAGCCACTTGTTTGGAAATAATGTTTTTTCCTAACTGGAACTTCTGGAGAATTTTTGATGTGACCAATCACTTCAGTGGCATGCTGTATTTCCCAGAACCCAAGTGTATAAAGAGAAGCAGTTGGCAGCCTGTTTCTCTTAACAGCACAGCAGGAGGGGACTGAACAGAGGTGTAAGGGGTCGACAGTCTCTCTAGCTCAGCAAAGTCAGGAAGTCGACTTTTTTTCTTATCTCTTATTAGAATTGTCGATACTGGCAACGATACAGCTCTTAACCTGTAGTTAATTTCCACATCACAGTCATAAAGTCATGATTTAGTCATCCAGCCTGCATCCAACTCACTCCTTACCAGATGTTTGCTGTGATTTGGTTTGTTGTTTGCCAACTGAACATTTTCACACACCATAAACAGTGTTAGTCACACTAAACAGATACCGGCAGGATCTCAAAATGTGAATATATCTGTAGCAAATCAGGGACATGAATAGTTTCATTCTTGGTATTCCTGTCACTGTAAAGTGATATCGCCAGAGTACAGGAAACAATTCATTATAATAGAAATTGTTCTTCCTTTCGAGCTCTGTTTGCACAGCTGATACTGCGAATAATAACAAGGCCGTGACTTTACAAAAACACCAGAACATTTGAATGTTTAACCATGGCACCTTCAGCAATCATAGGTGTATGAGTTGAAAGGAGAAATCCCCATCTTAAAGTTTCACAACAAAATGGAACATCTGCCATGTTGAAGCAACAGTGGTCCACCCTTGCTGAATTTTCTTGACATGACTATGCAGTTTGTTGTTGTTCCATAATGAGAATAGTTATAGCTGCAAATCTACAAATGTTTGACTTGAAGCAGGACAATTTGGACACACTGATTATAAACGACTGACTTTTATGGGTATTGCTCATAGCTGTATGTTGTATCATGTAGCTTCAGGCCTTTTGACATTTGTCACAGGAGGAAATGGTGAAACGAATACAGGCTGAACTACAGTTAGCTGCTTCAGTTTAATGAGAAAAGTGAAAGGGAATTCAAAAATAAATGGGTAAAGTATGAAGTTATTTGATTTATTTAAAGCTGGTTTGATTGAAACAGTGTTGGCTGTGTGTCAACCATTTATCATTCTCAAAACACCCACCAGAGATTTGTTGTCTCGGCAAACAAATGACTTCTGGCCAAAATGTCAATCAAAAACCCACATCCACCCAGTTTTATCTAAGTTTCATGAGCCAGTGTATGTACTCACTGGCCGTCTCTCGATCCAGCCGCCCCTGCCTTGTAAAAATGTCGACGTACAACCTGTACAGCCCGAGTACACATCGTAAGAATTCAAAGCTGGTTGACAATCAGGAAATTTCCCTTTTAAATTAACACACACACACACAATGATTAAATAATATGTGAGAATTTGCTTTAGTTTGCATTTACAGTAAACAAAGTTTAACCCGATTTTCCTTCTCTTTGTAGATTTTCTACTTTTCCAACGGGAAAGGATTCCCAGGACCAACCGAGTTCAAGGACAGAGTGCAGTTTATTGGAGACATAAACAAGAGGGACGTCTCAATACAGCTGAGTCCAACTCAGTTCAGTGACAACGGTACCTTCTTCTGTGACGTGAAGAACCCACCAGACGTAACAGGAACACCGGCACGAACGGAGCTCAGGGTCGTTCTGAGAGGTGAATCATCAGATTTCTTTTCAAACGTCACTAACTAATTGGCTGATTTTTGGTCTGACTGGATCATATTTTATGGAGAAAATGTTTTCTAGTTTCCCTCTGATGGACGGTAAAATAAACTGTAGCTGCTGTTAGCTAATGTTAGCTCAATTTGTTAGCTGTGCAGCCTGGACTGTGAGGTCATGGCACCTGGTAGTGTTTGTGTTTGGACCACCAGGAAGAGGAGATTTGAATGCGTTGTCATGCCAGAACCAGAGCTGTGCAAGCAGGCAATGTAACTGAGCTCAGCAGCTGAAATAAAAGGCTGAAAGACGACGCTGAGCTGGGCTTCTTGCTGTTGAACTAATAAGTAATATAAGCTGGCTGGCAAAGGCTTCCAGTTTCCTGGCAAAGAGATGACTTCTTTCTGTCAATGTGGCTTTTTGCGCCAAAGATTTATAATTTGCTTGACTATGTTAAAATGTAATTGACTAGACATGCGCCACTTGGACACAACGGAGGGGTTGCATCACCTAGAATTAGTTACTGGATTAAATTGTGGTTCATCTTAAACTGCTGCTGCGCCACACCATGAAATCTAGTTTTAAACCAAATCGGATTATCTTTAAAGCTTCTTTAAATCTCACCTAAGTCGTCTCTAAACCTAGATCATCTCCTCCTGCAACCAATGGTTAAATAAGAAAGTGTGCAGAAAAAAAAACATAGGATTGTTAATTATGTTTTTTTTTGGGTTGGGCCAAGTGATGTGCAATGCTCACTAGGAATGAGTGATGTCAGTGATGTTTGAGGTGTGATAGCAGTAGAACTGGTTGCCTGTATGCAAGTGGCTGTTACGTCTTGCCTGAAATAATTTAAACTGGTCGGTGGCAAAAAAATGGATGCTCTTGTTGTAAACATAAAGATAAGACAGAACTTTTTTTTTTTTTATACCAAGGAAAATTGTTGTCGCAGAACAAAGTTAGACCGAATCATCTGGAAAGTCACTGTTGGAAACTGTTTGGAAAGGCCGGGTGATATGTGTGGAAGAAGAGCCTTCAGTGTCTCCTTTGTTCTTTCAATGAGGAAATACTCCACAGTCCTGATGTAATTGATGCTAGCACCTATGCTAACCTCTTTGGCAGCTGCCACAGCTCATGACATAGCTGCCAGTAGTTCTTCACAGGACGCTGACTGGTCCGTAACCAAAGTGGTTAGGTCATCCTGTAGCAGTGCCAGCTTTGATGAATGCAATGTGTTTCCTGTAGCTGCTTTACAGTGAAAGCTTTTAATGTTTTGACCACAGAGATTGACAGGACGATGTGCTAATTCGTCCTCTTGGGTGCGGTATTATAGTCGATACTCTTTCCTCTCGACATTATACGCATTTTAAATTGAATGTACATGGGCACACCAATTACACTGGCCCTGTGCTCTTTAGCTAAGCTTAAACATTACATTGTATTATATTGTCTTGCTATTAAAAGTTAATTCAAACCTTCCAGCCAGTCAGAACTGAGAATTCCCAGTGGTCATGGTATAACTAAGATTAAACATGTATTAAGTGCCATTGGTGTAGCTCTCCCTGTAGATTCCTGGAGCCTCAAGTCAAACATCTGAACTGTTCACACGCCCAACAGTGTATTGACATTGTCCGATCTGTTATAGACAACATATGAAAACAGTTCCAGCAGGTGCATTCCTGTTATTTCTTTTCAGTTACGAGGAAACCACATGTGCATGTGATGGCTTGTTATTTTTTGGCTCGACAATGGTTGCCCCACCCGGCAGGTGGGAGCTTGCTCTACATCTAGTATTTACATCTCGGAAGAAATTCAGTGTTTCTTTTCTCTGAAATGCTGTAGTGTTCTTCCAAAACACAGAGACTGCATTTTGAGGTATCAGTGACACTCCCAGCTCTGCTTTGAATATGATCGTGTCCATGTATAACACTGGGGAACACAATTTTTGTTGAGTTAGGTCTGACAGCTGTTTTTAACTAATTTTTGGGTGCAGGATCCAAAACTGATCTCAGTTTTTCATCACGTCAAGTTTTTTGAACTATTTTTCATATACTGTACTTAACATTTATGTGCTTGTTTATTGAATCCTTGTGAATTTTAAAAACTGCATCATTATTGTCACTGCGTTCTTCAGCATCACTCAGATCTTCTAGAGGAGGTAGTTGTTTGAAAACTGGCACTGGAATTTCAGCTGAATGAGGCATTGATCTTATAGCTGACGGTAGATTAGGATATTCTATTTTTCTTTTATTTTTATTGTCAAATCCTGATGTTTTCACTAAACAAAAGTAACAGTCCAGTGATCTTTTTGCTCTCGCCAAACCATGGGGATACCAAATGCCAACTTTTCACGTGTTCCTTTGGTCCACATCCGTAAACTCTCAACACACACTCTTGATCACCGAGTTTCACTTTAAAATATGCAAAATATGCTTGTTTGGCAAATGCACTGATGTTTGCCCTCTGACTTGGAATGGTGAAACTACCACAAATATAGCAAAAGGAGTCAGGGTTGTTTAGGCATTCAAGACGAGAAGTAGCAGGAGCAGACATGATCTGGCACAAAGGAAATATATACCTATGTAAATAAAACACTAAGATGGAATAGTTACAAGCTTAGGAAACTACAAAAACGGCATAAAACTAAATAGAACTCACAACGGTATGCCCATGGTTACAAGGTTAAGAGAAAAGCCAGCACGAATCCTCTTCATTCCTACTATGCTACCTTTTTGTTTGCAGATATTGATAGTACTGACCTATTGGGAGCTGCACACACCTCTCACCGCACTGTTTCAATTGTGACTGCACAAACAAGTTGGCACGTAGCTGTAGATGAGTCCAATTGTAATCAGCTGGCAAATCTTATTACAGCTAATCAGTGGAATTTTGCTTATCTGGAGGGTAAGCTGTGGAGAAAAAACTTGACGTGCTAGAAAAAAACTGACTGCAGTTTTGGAATCAGCATGCCAATTTTAGTTTTAATCAGCATAAAAATCTAACTCAACAGAATTTTGTTTTCAAATTGTTTCCCTGTGTTATTGATAGCAACTGTATACTGTTATTTCTACACCAAGTTGAGACTAGCCAAGGAAACCGGTTGTAAGGGATGATATGTGACTGACACACAGTCTCTTATTCATGACTGTAGACCATAAAAATGTGTTTGTCAGACTCTTAATGATTCATATTTTCTGTATCTACAATGGCAAACATACACTTTGAGACCCCTGTGTCATGTCAAAACTCCAGAGGGTAATTACAGTTGGAAATGTCGACTTTATATCTTAAAACTAACTGTGTGTCATTACTCTTGTGTTTGTCGTGTCCAGAATCTCTTCCTCAGAGCAACACCACCATTATAGTCGGAGCAGTCTGTGGTGCTTTATTTCTGCTCGTCCTCATCGCCGTAGCTGCCTGCATTGTCATGAGGGTGCTTCACAACCGCCATGATTATGAAGGGTGAGTGTTTCCACATAAGGCACTGATTGCTGTCATTAACACGGCCACAGGAATACAACACAAAACCTAGCTTCCAAACTAACAAATAAGATTTAATTTCAAAGTCAACGAGGTTTAGGGCATTAAAAATCTAAATATTCTGGTTTGCGTAGCATATAAGAGAAGATATATAGCATGGTATTCATTTCTAGGTAAGATGTAAGATGTTTAATGTCACCAGATAAAGATACAAGAATACATCAGAACTGTATTTACAGTGACCAAAGAGGTAAATTAAAATAGTTGCACCACTTAATCATTATTGCCTGTATCTGTGACACTAATCTTTACAGAGCCATGTGGTTATTGAAAATTAGCATTCATAGACAGCTTTGTTGGAGAGATAAAAGAAGTTTAACAGCTGAACTTAGCATTTTTCCAACTATTGATATTATTTAGAAATATCATGAATACTCCAATCATAAATGTGTATTCTCACTATCAGCTGGCTCATTCAGATAACTTTAATTGCTCACCTTTAGTAATTGTAAACGTGAAGCTTGTCTATGATGTTGAGTTGTAAGGTAAGTTTCTCAGGTGGGCTTGTGTGATTGTCTTCAAGCTCCTTTAGAGATTTAACCATCGGACCATCAACACCTCGCTAACTCTTTCTGCATGAGAGGAGGGTTAACTCTCTCTGTGTGTTTACCTGTGGGGGAAAAAGTCGTGTGTTTGGATCTGATTTTTTTTTTTTTTTACTAATTATTATTAATGTTTGTTTAAGACGTGGTCAAAAACTAGAGCTTCCCTTTGTACGTTTGAGGTAGTTTGACCATGTCTACCTCGCATGCTCCAGCCAAACTGCCGTCTCTTCATCTCAGTGAGACAATTAACTGCATTTTGAGATGTTGACTTATTCTAAAGTGAGAAAAAAAAGGCTTGGCTTTTGGATGGTTTGAGGCTGTGAGCTGAATTCTTTGGGGTTGCTGTTTGCTCTGGTGCCAGTCACTTTCCTCCATTACTTGTGTGTTTTAAAAACTAATCCCACCTCTAACACTTTCTATTAACACCATGAATTAACTTGTCAGTGTATCAGCATGTTGTCTAGTCATCGTTCATCATGTTTTGCCACTAACACTCAAAACTAACCACTGTCCTCCTCATGTGTGTTCCTTCATCACTAGCTCTTTCTAATGAAACATGTTTGGTCAACAGAAATGTACATAATAGAACAAAAAGATAAACATCAAGCTCATGAAGCTCAAGTTTCTCAGGTAAACTGTCGCACTGAGTCTTTACTGGAGGTGCACTGATGATCAGATTTGTATGTTTCAGTCAATGGACTGAACAGTTGAATAGGCGGACTGATGCAAGCACAAAGCAAGTAGTAAGGCTGCAACTAACGGCTATTTTCATTATCAATTAATCTGCAGATTATTTTCTACCTTAACAAATTAATCATTTTGCACAACATGCCTTTTTTTTTATACAAGCTCCTT
This sequence comes from Larimichthys crocea, assembly GCF_000972845.2. Taxonomy (NCBI): domain Eukaryota; kingdom Metazoa; phylum Chordata; class Actinopteri; family Sciaenidae; genus Larimichthys; species Larimichthys crocea. The sequence goes on along the minus strand of NC_040013.1, from coordinate 40,040,188 downwards.
GATACAAATAAAGGAGATCCCGGTTCAAAATAATGAAGTTTCTAAACTAAAATTATGATATGGTATTAATGAAAGTTGAAATGAAAGAGTACGACTCCTGATATTGATGTGAAGCAGGCCAGCTTGAGAACAATCGATTTTTAGCGTGTGGAGGTAGCGGTAACTACAAAAATGCTTATTTACAGTATAACAGTATTTGGCAGAGTACAGAGGGCTGAAATTAAACAGCCAAACCTAAATCTGTTGCAAACTGCAGTGAAATGCTCTCAGTGTAGTGCTGCTGTAAAGGGCGGCTGACCAGCAGACTGAGGTGGCCTCAACACAGTCAAGTTCAGTAAAGAGGGGATCAGATATTAATGGCTTTAATTTTAGCCAATACTGTATTATTAAAATATGCCGGGATCACTTATGACACGGTCTAAAACATATCTAACAAGACAGATCAAATCAAATTTTGCATGAAAATTGTCTGAAATGATTAACTGATTAGAAAAATATTTGGCTCATTCTTGCAGCACTAATAACTTTTTTTTATAGCACTTTTCAAGCAAGGAGCATGAAGTGCAAAGAGATAGTACAACAAATAAAAAGAGCAGCAAAAAAAGAACAAACCCAACAATAAAGCTGAAACATTACCAGACCAGCACATAAACCAAATGAAATAAAGTCTAGTGTGATGTGAACAAATAAATCTAATTATCAGAAAAGAAGGCGAGTCTACAAAAATAAAAGATGCCAAATTATAACAAGCTGTAATTCTCCTTTAAGTCAGGCCTATTTAACCTGTGAAACCAGAATAATAACCAGTAATGATTTGTACTTGGAAGCTGCATCAACACCGTCTGAGATCACTTTAAAGCCCATCGGTTCACCTCCATTCCTCTCCCAGTGTCTGTCGCTGGGAGCTGCCATGCACTTTGTTTGCTTCCACTGTTTTCATGCTTGTCTCTCATTGTTTTATTTTTGTCTTGTGCTCCATTATTTGTTGTCTGTCTTCATTTGACTGTGCACCAAATGATTGCTCGACACCATGGCAAATCGTAACCCTAAAATAGATGTACGTCCTTGGAAAGCGTGAGCTCTCAGGCTCCGAAGCCACGAAAGAAGGTGGAGTCCAGCCTGGAGGGCTCCAGGTCTACCAGTCCCTCGGGTCCACTTCAGGTAGGAGGCGGGGGACGGAAAGATCCACTGTGGCTGCCACGTTTCTCTGGGAAAATGTTGAATTTACGTTGTTTATCCAAACTGAACAGAGATACTCTGCATACTTAATAATATTTAGATCTGATCACTTATAAAACATTAGTTCAACAATAATAGTAATAAAGTTTATTTATATTATCAAAACTGCAACATAATTAAGAAACATCGGAATGAAAATAATCAAAAAATACAGCAGGAATACAATGACTCTCACAAATAATCTTAATTAAACCAAATCATAGAATCAAAGTGCTCGACTGCTATAAATTCTGCCTTTACATACATAATAATGGTAATTGTTGATTGAGATTGCCAGAGGCATTTCTAATATTTCCATACATGAGCGCCATAAAATTAGAGACACCGTTCAATATAATGCACTCCAGTACAACACCAACTCCACTACAACCTAAACAATAAACTTTAAGTAGAACTATTATTGTTCTGACAGTGTCAACAAAACTGAAAAATTATAATCTTCATAAAAGTAGAATTCATGGCAGAGCTGTATTGGATCACATTAGGTGAACATGATAGTGATGACCAACTGTTCATCGGAAGTGGCAGCACCGAGGTTTTTCTTTTATTGCTCATGTTTTGTGTATTTGCATGTTATGCCAGAGAAAGTTTTTAAGGAAGTTAGGCTGATGAAGGTCGTAAAAAGAGTATCGTCTCTCTCAGCAAAAATAAAACTTTAGCTATATGAAAATAACTTATTTGGGGCAGGAAGAGAAAGTTTGCTTTTTACTTAAATACTACAAAAATACTAAAGCCATTAAACTAATCGACTAATTAACTAATTGTTTCAGTGCTACATTTTTTTACATAATGACCTGTGTGCATGTTTTTATGCCTTTCCAACTTTATGGCTTATCTCTAATTTAGCCAGTCAGAGTCATACTATAAGAAACAAATCCACTGTTCAGAAGTTCTACTGGAAAAATACCAAAAAACTGATTATTGGCCATAGACAGCTTATCAAAACACTTTTAACCACCTGTATTAGTTTCTAACGATTTAGGAGTGAAAAACAAAAAGTCCTCTGCATATATCAAGGTTCTTTATCTGGATACATCTGTGTCTTTTACTGACTGATTTCTGCCTTTCCTCATTGTGTTCCAGGGCCCGGTGATATACGCCCAGTTGGATCACTCAGGCAGCAAAAACTCGTTCCATAAGATGGAGCCAGTGGTCTACGCTGACATTCGTAAAAACTGAAGAGGAACAGGGGACCAAAAAAAAAAAAAGGAAAAGAAATAAAACACAGTAAAGTATCAAACCTCTATCAGCTGCTCTTGGGAAGGGTGGGTATATTTCAACAGGGACAGAAATTGGTGCAGTTTCTTTAATTTTTCTTTCCATCTTTTGTCCTCTGAAAGCATGATGCTGTTCCATGATAAAGTGATGTCTTAATGTACTTTAGTGTAAAGAAAAAGAAAATAAGCAAAGACTCCAGTGAACACTACATTACTCCATCAAGTCAGCCTTGAAAATTGTTCTCGAACACAGAAATCAAACAAAAAATTCCTTCATAGATATCATTCCACGTGTAAGAATACTTTGTTTTAATCATCGAAGCATTATGCCGACAAAAAGTTCTTCAGGCTGTTGCACCGACTGAACATAGAGTCAGTATCAGAGTCACAATGTGCCACCCAATTTAAATGTCAAAGAAAAGTTAGCAGTAACTAAAGCCGGGCAGGCACTGTATGGTTTATTTATATGTTGTGTTAACTGACCTTTAATGTTTTAATTGGCCAAACTTCATGACTTGGGTGCTTGCACTCAACGAAAATGCAGCCTATGACGGTTGGTTATGTACTTCTATATTTAAAGAAGAAGGCTTAACATCTTGACTCTTAACCGTGTGTTGTAACTTTTGTGGTTCTCTCTAAAATTAACAATACACTACACTACAATGACATTCCAACTAAGCTACGTCTTAATTTACACACACAGCTGGTGCAACAGGCTGCGGTTCATCTCCATTGGGCACTTCCATAGTGATCTTGTTTTGTAGGGGCGTATGTATGTAATGTAGAGTTCGATTGTACATCGCCTTCAGTAACTTTGCATGCATAAATTTGGTACGCCTCCGATTGTTGTTAAAACGCAAGAAGCCGTCTGACATTGTATAACTGTGAATGCTTCAGTTTCCTGTAGAGTTCTGGCATGTTGTGGTACCTTTTTACCTTTTCTTTTTTTCTTTTAAATAAACTGCCTCCCGTTTGATTTTCACCTCAGTGGAGCATCTTTAACCAGTTTCCATCCTACTGGTTTTAATTTAGGGTGCTCTGAGTGTCTGTATTTATTTCCATTTTTTCAAAAATAGGGCATATGAACACACAGAAATGCAACCCAAGGTGGAGTTTTGTGTTTGTCGTCACACTTTAACAAGTTTTTCTTATTCTGCCTGTTTTGTTGGTATGATTAGAAAGAATTCTAAGTTTTAGTTTTGAGTCATTTTTGAAATGTGCATGTTTAAACAAAATGTTCAACTGAGGTGAAATATCTCCAATGAAAACTGGGAACTCTCAAATGCTAAATACACTGTTTGCATGCAATTTACTAACATAACAAGCATTATGAAAATATCCATCATTTTTCATCTATGTATTGTGTAAAGCTCTTTTTTGTTAAAAAAAAATAATGGGCCAAATATATTAGATAAGTTCTTTCCAGATGCTTTTAAGCTTTAAAATGCATTCCAAATTTATGTTTTCTTTTGTCTTGAAGCATTTAAAAGCCAAATTTATGTTATAATTTTGTCTGTTAATGGTTCAGTGACCTATGAGAATGATATTTGTGCTGCAAACAGTCTAAATGCCTTCAGCTTCAGCTTGTGATTCAGAATGCAGTAAATTTCCATGTTGACCAGTATTTGTATATATTTCTTGCTCATGTAAGATATAGTGCTGTTTACTGTAACTCATTCCAGTGTGGTATGGCTGTGGATGTCTTTCCAGAGAAGGAAAGTAGTTTGCTGTAGAGGTCTAGAAAGTGTGTGGCATGCTTTTTTTTTTTCTTCTTAAGTCTTAATTATTTGTCACCGTACACTCCAACGTATGCAGTGCCTGCAGAAAGTGTTGAGCCCTGAGTCACTTCAGAATGGTTTGAATTCAACTTTATTTAGTCAATCCAATGATATATTGAATCTAATGTGACTTTTCTTGTGCTTTAAGTCCAAAAGATTAAATCTGGGGGATAATATAGTTAAACCTGCAGTTAAAGAGAGGTGCTTATTTACACCTGAAATAATTATTAAGCAACAGTATCATTCATTTGGTCTCTGTCAACACTTCAAGGAAAAACATGGTTCTTTAGCAGCAAAAATGCTACACTACGTTCACCGGCTAGTGCTAAAATTAACACTATGACAGTGGTGAGAGTGAACCAAAACAGTAAAGTTACAGTTAGACAGCTAAACAGTGAGCTGAAGCGCACTATAAGCTCCATAAAGCCGACGTGAGCTGCAGATTCAGGTGATAATAGGGTTGATTGTATCATTGTGAATGTCGCTGATCATGTAGATTTTGTATTGTCAGTTTCACGGCTGCGCTCACAATATGCACCTTTACAAGACTAAAAGTCTGTAGCCATAATGCCTGTAAAGGTCAGTATGCACCTGAAAACAGAATAGAAAACAAGCATGTTAAAGAGTTTAAAGAGTGTTGACCACTCCCAACGGTGATGTCACAGTGTACTGACACACCCTAGAGTACACTTGTACATCACTACAGCAAAACAAAATCAAGATTTTCAACTACTTTAAAGTTATTTGTTTTATTGGAAATGTGGATGGAAGTCAGGAAACTGCAGATCAGGATTCACCCTCTCAGCCTTTAGACCATGAATGTTTGTTTCACATATCATGCTGGTTCTTTCAGAATGTGGGAATATTTTAATTTAATTATGACTTCCCTCTGACTAAAGAAAGTCCTAATTCAGTCCATTTTGACGTGACTGTGGCTGTGACACCACACACAATGCGCAGGCCCTGTAGTCTTCCAGATTAGTTTTATCTGTAATGTTCAAGTCTTTTCTGTTGTTTATGTTGTTTTGTTTTACTTTACTTAGCATGTATGTCAATGTATTCACCAAATCCAAAAAGAAAACAACCTGTATGATATCCACAAACCTTTACTGCTGGTCGCTTTGCTCCTAATTGTGACTCGTTGCAGTGTTTAGTGCTGTTGTAGAAATTGTGATGTAAACTATAAATTATGAAAGAGTTCCAGTTTGACCAAGTTGGCGCGCAACGTTCAGTGTGTCGGTGTCTTAAAGTTTGGAGTGAACGCAGGCTGCGATGTTCACTTTACTCACGACCAGTCTTAAAGGGCGTGCTTAGTGTTTTTTTTTCCGATCGTAAATAGTTGTGTTGTTATATGAGATTTGTTTGGTATGTTATGTTGTAAAATCTGCACTATGTCTTGCATATCAAAGACAACAAATTCCCTGTGATTTTTTTGTTTTTGTTTTTGTTCATCTCGGAATGAGCTTGGCCTCTGTTTAACGTCTTTAAAACTGGAATGTTGTACATTTAGTGCCTTTTACATTTCATCAGCTAACTTGAACATCTGCTCCAAATAGAAAAAATAAGATTCATTTATTTTCCTTTTATTGTATGTATTTTTTTATACACATAATATCGCCTCTGTATCCACTGTTCAAATTTTATATAAAACCTATTCCTGGCCAATTATATGTGTGTTTGTTCCAATTATTATTTTATCTTTCTATTTGACTTTACTCTGAATAAGATAAAGACACTAATATCAAACTACTAAATCGTAATTAACGATATAACAAAGATGCTAGCAATAACTTTATATCAATATTTTTAGTGATAGGATATCTTTTGTCATTTAATCATATTTTCTTTAATAGACACAGCTGGTAAGTTTTGAAAGTTTAAAAAAATCCTAATTTGAGCTGTTTTTACTGGGGTTTTTTTGTTTGTTTTTTTATTTTGTATTTATTTATCTGCATTTTTATACTTGAATTTGAGTATGCTCCTCAAAAAATGTTAATTTGTCGTTTCATCTGCACAATCACTTATTTAATATTTTCAATGTAACTATCCCGTCTTCATAGTTGTTTGTTGTCAAATCTTTATTTATAGCTTAATAAGTCCTCTGTTGGTCCCATACTATCAAAACATATAATCAAAGTTAATATCAACAGCTGATAAACACTGACAATATGCATTTGATTGGGTATATATTAATTCTATAAACTTAATTTTTCATAATTGTATTTATAGTAACAATTTAGATGGTAAAGGCTTTGAAATGCTGGAAATATTTGTTTTATTTACTTTCAAAGTGTTTAAATGTTGCAGTTAAAAAGCTGTATGAACCCTTTGTGGCTTTAAAGTGAAGCCTATGCAGAAGTGCTAAAAACTGAAGTTCCTCAAACGTCCACTGGAGGCTGGCTACAGAACAAGCCAATGCTTGCCCCCGTGTTAAAATGTCAAACTTCACAGCAGAAATAAACATGTTTACAGCCTGGTACAAAAAACAGTTTTGGTCTCTATAGCTAATTTCCCCTGTACTGAGTCTTTTTTTTTTTTTTCTGTTTTTTATTTACCCATTCAAATTATGTTAAAGCTTAAAATTATGCATAATTAACAGCATGGTCACTTTGATTGACAAGTGGCTTGTTTGAGCACCCAGTCATCATTCAGCCCACCTCCGGTCTGCTGATGATCCATGTCTTTGCAAATTTCTAGGTTATCCAGGAAGTGGCAGAGGCAGGACTGCTAAGATGGCAGCGGCCAGAGCCACCAAACTCTAAGCTTCAAAACAGAAACCTGTGGGTGATGTCACAGTTACTACTTCGATGTTTTATAAAGTCTATAACAGTCCACACATTAGAATTGTGTAAATAAAACATTAATATGATAACGAGAGCAGGTCTCACGGTGGAAACGAATCGAGACATTGTAATTACATGATCTCGCTCATTCTGAAGCCACCCAGGCTGTTTTCATTTTATAGCACATTAGTGTGTGAGAGGAGCTGTGCTCAGCAAACTGTCACTTCCTATGTTCCTCTTTTATGTTTTACAGCGGTGGTTCCCAGTGTTTTACTGTCAGATGTTCTCCCACAGCGCTGTCTGACGAACAACTGTACAGCTACACTAACGCCACCTGTGGCTGATTTCAGACACATTATTTATATATTAATTATCTAAGTATCTAATAAGGACCTTACAATGTTTGTTTTTTTCATACAACTGATGAAATATTTAAGTTGAATTTGCATTTGCATCTCATAAAAGTATTTAACACAATTAACAAATGAAAGAAATAGATCTAGTAAAACAACAACACAACAGTGTAAAAAACTCTGACTTGATCTATTGGCAGAAATGGAATATAATAGGCATGATTATGTTTTCAGTTAATATATAATCATCTTAAAGAATGAAACATTCTGTTTTTATTACCTTAGTATTAGCAATTTATTTCTACACATGGAGCTGGTCCTTACATGGAGTCCGACAACTTATGCAAAAGCCTTATCAGTTACTAGATTGCATTAAAATATATAATATATATTTATATGTATACATGTATATTTAAGTAGCAATACCACAGTGACATGAAAAGTAAGTAAAAAGTAAAATAAGTTAAGTCCTGCATTTAAACTCCAACCCAAGTCAAAGTACATTACAGTAGTACAGTATTATTATCAAAAGTACCAGAATTAGAAGCACTTAGAATGCAGACTGGCCCTTTTCAGAAAAATGTATATCATGTCACTGGATTATAATTATTATCATTTATTAGCTGATCTATAATTTGCTTTAATAAGCTGAATCTACATTGGAACTAATAACTAATATTGTAACATAAACGTAGTACAATATTGGCCTGGAAGTATAAAGCACTCAGATGCTTTACTTAAGTAAAAGTAACACTGCCACAGTGTAAATACACTTTGTTAGTCCTGCACTCAAAATTCTACTTGAGTAAAAGTACAATGATATTACCAGCAGAATGTATTTAGAGTACTAACTACAAGTGTGTTACATTGTGGAGCTTTTAAGGTCACAAAAGATGATATTTTTTAACTTTTTTAACACAAAAGATTCATTTGCTATTGTGTGCAAAAAGAAAAAAGTACATTATAAACAACCTGAGCCAGAAACGTCGCTGAAAACACCTGTGAGTGCATCATAGTTAATAAGTTGACCATATGTTTTTCATGTGATCAAAGTATCTAGTAAACATAGCAGTTAAATAAATGTAGTGGGCCAAAAAGTACAATATTTTCCACTGGAAGGTACACTCGATTAAAGTACAAGTACCTCAGAATTGTACTTAAGTACAGTACTTGAGTAAATTTACCATAATTACACTATTTATTCCACCACTGCCATCAACACAGCAGGCAGTGAGTCAAATCATCTGTATGAAATAATAACAGATGCATTGTCTGAGTGTGAGCAGCAGGAGGCAGAGTTGATCTAACTGAACACTCATCAGTGTAAAGCTGCACATTGTCATTTGTATCAACACCACTCCCTTCACCGCCTCCATCATTGAATTACTGATTAACGTGTTGGGATAACATCCCACTTATGTCACGGTTTTTCTCCAGGAAACAAATATGTGGGGAAAAAATAAAACATCCTCCTCACAGCCGTCAACGCTGAGCTGCATGGAAAAGGAAACAAAAAGCTGGCAACTGGGAATCCCGGGAAATAAAAGGGGACAATCCCCCAAGGAAGGTGTGCATCATGTGGTGTGCTTTGTTTGTAATATGAAGCGGTGAAGTATGTGTGTGTGTGTGTGTGTGTGTGTGTGTGTGTGTGGTGTGTGAACACATGACACCACTGATAAAACATAATGAAGGGTGACAAGATGGTGAATGTGAAACCAAACCTGTTGCAAATGTACAACACACTGCAGGAGGCAAAAGGAGACCAGGTAAGACTTGTTCTTTTATACGCTTATTTAATTATTTTTATTCTTTTTCACCTATTTTACATGCATGTCAGCAGTGGTGGTGGGTTTTTTAGATACCTTTACACCATCTTAACTTAATTTTAAAGGAAAATATTGTACTTGCTTTTAATTATTTTACAGTTTTTTACTTTTCTGATTTAAGATTTATGAACAAAACATCAACTTTTCACACATAATATATTACTTTAGGTCAAACTTCCCAACAGTATAGTGTTTTTTTCTTGACGCTCATAAGTGTACTTTGAGAAAACAATCCAAACTTAAGGCCCACTTACTGGCTTTTTCAGAGCTTTCACACTGTCTTCATCAGCAGATGCTCAGTTGTCATGGAGATGGACCTGTTATAACAGCATCCAAACCATTTTTATGACTTCTCGCCCGTGCCGTCTTACATCAAAATTCAGTTTCGATGAGGTAAAAGTTTGATAATAACCTTTCAGCATATTGTAATTCAAGTTGTCTGAGAGAAAAACTAGACTCCCGCACTTCCTCTTGGCACTGTTTTCAGGTTGTTTTAGCGAGACTCGCCATAACGAGAAACTTTAACCAATCACAGTTCACTTCAGACAGAGGGTGTTCCCATTAGCTGTTTTCGCAGGTTGGCTGACTACAAGTTTGAACTTGTAGGTTTAGTGGGAGGGGCTTAGTGGAGAGGAAACGCTTCACTGACTGCGGCTTTAAATAGAAGATCAGGTTATTACTTCCACCACGTCAATTATGATCACATTAGTACATTAATGCCTACCTAAAAGATGAAATTAAACGTAATATACATGCCGTCCAAATTCATGAAAAGCTAAATAAGTTGGCTGTGCTTTTTCTCACAGTTTGGCAAAAGACATAAATCAGTAGTTAAAGGTCCAGTGTGTAAGAGTCCACCATGTTGGACTACCATGTTTCTACAGTAGCCTGGAACACTGGCTCCAGATAGGAGCCGTCATATTTTCCCCTTCAGGCTTGAAAGGAGAGGGTGAGGGGGTTGCAATCAGCCACTAAATCTGACGTATTGGTCCTTTAAGAGGCAAGAAGAGAAGGTTCATGTGAAATATAAATAAAGTTTGTTTTTTTTAAACTTTGTAAAGAGAATCTTTAACAAGATTGTGATACCGCCAAAATAAAAGGTGATTTTCTTCCAACCATTGAACAGCTCTTGACTTATTCTCTTTCCCAGCTGGTCAAAGACATTCAGACAGCAGTACATTATTATTACAGTCTTGTTTGTTTACAATATGGCGAACCAGAGAAAAGCCACATGACATATCAGACTCACTCCCACAGTCTCGAAAAGGATGTGTGATTTTCCAACACACCCACATGTGTCCGATGGGTGGGCGGATTCTCATGAATCCATCAATAACTGCTGCTGACATTTTTATCCTGTCTAGGTCCAGATATGGAGCATCAACCCATTCTTTCTTGTTTTCTCCATAAAAGGTTGCTTTGAAAAATCAAAGAAAATAAACATATTGAGAACTTAGTATACTCTGAACTTTTAGCTTTGTGGTCAAACATATTAAAATGCCCCAAATTCCAAATGGAGATTTGTGTGTGAGAACATCCAAACTATTTGTAAAGAAATCACACAACTTGAGGATTATAGGAGGGGTATTTTGGTTGGGTAGGGGGTTTGTGGGAGTTGTGCCTCCTTGAAGTGGAGCAAACTGGACTTCCCAACTCCCTATAAGGCTTTTCCAGGGAACAGTGGGAGGGGGGAAGAGGGCCGAGCGATGCAGGATATTCTCACAGGATGTGATAGCTGGACAGCAGCCGGAGCACTGAGATGTGGAAAGAAGAGTCAGCTGAGCAGAGCTTTTGGTTTGTGGTGTTTTCTCGGTTACTATTGATCCGTGAGTGGGTGGGTGTGTGCGCTGAGGATGTGAAATCAACATGGTCAGGAGACTCTGTGAAGATTAGTCATCACCTGAAAGTGAGGTAAATGTTCAGCTCTATACAAAGTCTTTAAGCTTATTTATGTTGTTGCATAGTTTTAGTTTTTGGACTGGACTGTGGGAGCAGATGCTGCTTGTAGGAGTATCTGTGCATGCTTACACATTGCAGTGGTAGAAGAAGCAGATCATTTACTTAAGTAAAAGTACAAATACAACAACGTAAAAATACTACTTTATAAGGTAAGAAATCTTGCATACAAAGTAAAAGTACAGAAGTCTTATCAGTTACTAGTTTGCAGAGAATATTTTACATTAAAACATCTGATTTAAGTATCTCTATGTTGTGTTATTACTTTTTCTACTCGAGCAGAGGATCTAAATACTTCTTCCACTACTAGTAATACTATTAACTGGCCTAACAAGGGAAAAATAACACATGGAAAATCACCAGTTTTTTACAACGTAATGAAAATATTTTACTTTCCTAAATCTTTAAAAATAGTCTGTATATCATGCAATACTAATATAAAAGTTATAATCTCAGTATTCCTGGTCTTATTAGCAAAATGTACTTACTTACTGATGCATCAGTAACATACATGTCAGCAGCATTTTACCGTTAAAGCTGCTTGAGTTGGGGCCAGTTTCAACTATTTTATATATAGTCAGGTAGTTAAGTCTAGTGATTCTCAGCCTAGGGGCCGTGTCAAAAAGTCAGAATCTGAGGCGTGCTGAGATGATTAATGGGAGAGAAAAAGAAAACTTCTGCTGCACAAATCTGTGTGTTTTTTTCTCTAATCTTTGTCTTTTCTTGGGAAATATTAGATATTTTAAAGATCCAGTGTGTGGGATTTACTGATATCCAACTGAATACCCCTCCCCTCACCCTGCCTTTCTAACCATTCCAAGCGTGAAGGAGAAACAACAACGGTATCTACGAAACTTTAAATCTAGTGTTTAGTTTATCTGTTCTCGGCTACTGTAGAAACATGATGGTGCAACAATCTCTACAATGTCGGTAGATATAAATGTCTCATTTTAGGAAAACAAAAATATTATTATTTTCAGGTGATTATACACTAATGGAAACATGAATATTATATTCCACTTCTGCTAATAGATTGTTTTGAATGTTACACACTGGCCTTTAACCTATTTACGCCTCAAACAAGTGTCTTTGGTGGATACATCTAAAACCACTGGTTTAATCATTAACATTGATTTGTATTAGATTATATAATTATATATATTAAACTAATCCATTCCAACTATCCATTTCCTGGAAGTGCTTTATCAGTGTCATGGGGGGCTGGAGCCTATCCCAGCTGGCATTGGGCAAGAGGCGGGATACACCAACTAGTTCATCACAGTCTATGGGCAGGTTCGAGTGACCAATTATCCAATTAAGTGCACGTCTTTGGTTCCTGGTTGAACACCATCTGGGAGTGTAAATACAATAAAATAAAAACTAAGGCTCTGAAATAAATGCAGTGGAGGAAAAAGTACAATATTTCCCTCTGAAATGAAGTGTGGAAGTATGAAGTGGAAATATTCAAACTATACTTAAAGTACTTGGAAGTCAATTTCATTTGCTTGAGAAAGAAAATGTTGCAGCTTTTTATCAGATTGTAAATGTTTAAAAACTGTTTTGCAACAAACCTTTGTGATAAACTTTGTATGTTTGACTTTCCAAGTCATTAAAAAGAAGCTATGCAGCTTTTTGGACTTCAATAGCAAAAACAAAAATCGGTTTCACATTTCTTATTCAAATCCAAATGCTTCAGTAGCCATAAATGAATGATGTGTCTGCATTTCATACAAGAGCTCTTAATCTGCTCAGAATTGGCGTTCACTCTAAAAACATCAGATGAGATCACTGTGATGAAGATCTGTATTTAATGAAAGAGCAAAAATGTGTTTATGTGAAGGAAAATTAACACAATGAGTTTTTAGAGCAGCAGTATTTCTAATTTAAAAATCTGAATGGGTGTTTTTCCCTCTGTGTACTTACTTTGTATGTATTTGTTTGTACCTAAATTTCCACGCCCTTATCATCTCCAGAGGTACTTACCATTACCGCAGTGCTAATTACTCCCACATTGTCTGCCCTGCATGCCGTTTTGTTGTGTTCAGGGGAACCTATCAGGAAATATTTCAGCAAGTTTCCGCAAAATAACGAGGTGCAGAACTTGTGTCTCGTAAAAAGATGACTCACCAAGGCCCCAAAAAAAACAATCTCTACTTTTTCTGTTTCAAAACAATAACCTACAGTACAGACTTACATTTACTCAGAACTCACGGAAACCCTAACTTCATTTGCTTAGTCATTCTTTCTCAGTTTTACCGGTTCTTCAACTAAATCAAGTTTGTAGCACATAAAAAAAGAGAAATGTCAGAGCATACAAGTAACAAAAAGCCCCTTTTGTATAACAGGGCATAAAGAGCACCGTAATAAGTCACACAGTAGGTAGGGCTATTTCCCTCTTCCTTCCCTTTTCTAGTCATATCACCTACAACATGCTTCCTGCATTCATGTGTTTCTAACTAGTGTGATCTGGACTCTCTCTCCGTGCTGCAGCACCATGGCCGCATTCCAGCTGTTCTTCCCGCTGTTGATCAGCTGCGTGGCAGCATCCGCACATCCTCCCCGCCACCTCCCTCCATGCCAAGTTGTAAGTACAGCCTAATAAATACACACACTTATCTAGTACTGGTTCAACAGTGACACTTTATGTCATTTAAATACAGCATTTTCTAGGCACATTCCTCACAATTTTAGTTAAATAAATACTGAATATTTTCAGGTTTGTTCATCTGTTGTTCGTTTATTTTCAGGGGTTGCCTCTGGCAACTCAGATAAAGCACCTAATCCATCAGTTGCTTGAGGTATTTTTAGATTATCTACAAGCAGATGGTTTATTTGAAAGTTTTTGACCTGAGCAGATCTGGTTTATTAGTTTTTGCTCTTGAACTGTGCTGCTGTCAGACCTTCGGGCTTCGGGTATTTGGACAATGAAACATGATTTGGCTTCACTGGGAGAAAATCTGGAAAGTGTTTTTGTATTATGCTTCAGAGGTTACTTGTCAGTGTAACATATTAGCGTGTACAGTGGACTGTGACATCTTTTCCTTGGAGTTTATGGCGAAGCAGTTTCTGCTTCTCATGCAGTAGTTTGAATTGTGTAACAAGCTGAAAATGTAACATGCGTCATTCACTGTGAGCTGGAGGATTTTCTTTTCCCAAGAAAGACAAATATGCAATGATGAAGAAGAGCTTTAATGAAGTGGCTCCTGGTTGAGTCATTACTCTGTGTCATTTAGTGATAAAAAACCTCTCAGTGACGTTAGGTGTTAATCACTGTTCATAGACTCAGTCAATTTCTCTCTTGCCCTCTGCCATTCCATGTGCATAAAGACATAAAATTACAAATAATAATTCTAATAATAGTAACAAACAAAAACAAAGGTCCCCAGCTGGACTCCAACCAGGGATGTCATGGTTGAGTCAACGGTTACCAAAGTGGATACCACTGTACCCTGGGAGACTTCAAAGACAGGCTAAGGGTGCCACAAGATTTATCTCCATCTCCATTTTCTTAAATCAGAAGTAACTTCTGACTATAACTGTCAAATAAATAAAGGATACAATATTTCCCTCCAAAATTATGTTAAGGATGGTAAGGTAAAAGTACCTGAAAACTGTGCTTGAATACAGCAGTTGAGGGCATAATAAATAATTAGACGAAAGTGAAAAATCTTGGTTAAATATGCAATTTACATGTCAGCTTAAAAATAATGTTTTTAGTGTGAAATTCCCCTTTTTGTGTTATTTTTCCTGAGTCTGTCTGTCTGTCTGTCTGTCTGCTGGGAAAGATGTTGGAGGATAACTACTTAATTTGTCTAACACAGACTGCTGGAGACTCATGTTACCTTCAAGCTGAACTTTACTGAACTTTAAGAACAATACATTGATTTATATATGGATTTTGTTCTCCCATCTCTCACAGCGGCGTCGTGCTAGGAAGGGATGGAGTGGAGGAATGATTACAACCATTAACTATTTCAGTTTCCTCCCCTGGTTCCCATCTACTGGACTAGTAGTCATTTGTTACAGCATTTCTGTGACTAAATGTGGTGTAAACTACCACACGCATATCAGACATCATACACGCAAAGGCTTAAGTTCAGAGGTTTTAGGAATGTAAGCAGTTGCACTCCACACAGACAGTGAGGATTTCACTGATAACACCAGAAGTGACAGAGAAAATCATGCTTTAATGAGACTTTCTTAACAATATACCTATTTAGGTCACAATAGCAGATACAAGATGTTTTGCCCTCCAGCGGTTCTTGAATAGATCGGTGTGTTTGTTTACGGCCAGCTTGTAAGCAATGAGGAATGCCACTTTAAGGCTACCACAAATATGCCAAGAAGCTAAATGTATTCAGAGAGAAAACAGAGAAGGAGACAGTTTTATGAGCTGTTTTTGGACAAGGGGGTCTCTGGCCATATGGTTTCAATTATAAACTACACTTAATAACTTAAATATTTGAATCTATTAAGGGAAAAGGGAGAGGGGATGACGAAAACTGTGGGTTGGTAATAAAGGTGTGGAGTGTGTTTTCTGAAAGCTGAAAGCCGAAAAATCGCTCTTTTAAAGCTGTTTTTGGTTGAAAACCTTAAGCATTAGAGTTATATCATTAGTCATAAAAGAACATTTAACTTTTTGAATTAATTTAAAGAGAAATAGCACATGTAAAATGTTTTCTTTAATTAGAACAGCTCACCATCATTACCCTCATGGGACTGTGTTGCTGCCAAGAACATGCCGTAGATACACTGACTCATAAATCGACCCTCCACGTACGCTTCAAACATTTGGTCTGTATTGTGTCATGGTCAGGAAATTTGGCAGTATGCCGACATAATCAGACTTGTGTGTTTGTCTTTGTTCGTAGGTCCAGATGGATGTGTTATGCAGCGATCTGAGCCTTAGAAGTGCACCAGGGAACCTTCCTCATGGTGTCCAAATGTTGGACCTTTCTCGTAACCAGGTGCAAAATCTTACCCAGGAAACTCTAGCATATCACACTGGCTTCCATCATCTGAATCTTCAGGCGAACAAGATACACTTCATTCAACCGGGGCTCTTCAAAAACATGACTGATCTAAAAGTCCTAGATCTGTCCAGGAATCATCTGAATGTTTTTGCTCTCTCCAAAATCAACATTGGGCCTCTTACAGTTGTAGAGTCACTTGATCTTTCAAATAATGGGCTATATACAGGAATGTCTGACTATTTCCTGGCTGAATCTCCAGCGCTGGCAAACCTTTCTCTCAACAGCAATAGCATCACTAAAATAGCACAAAATACTTTCGATGGATCCTTGAACTTGACGAAAATCAGCCTTCACAATAACGTCATCATGGAGATTGAAGATGGAGCTTTCGACTCCTTGAAACATCTGATTGAACTTGATTTGTCCAAGAACTCGATCACGTGCATCACAGACTTCAATCTATATAATTTGGCAGTGCTCAATCTTAGTAAGAACAGTATGGAGCTTTTCCTAAGTGCAAAAACAAACCATTTATATAAACTTCGCCATCTTGATTTGAGTGAAAACAAAATGCGTTACTTTCCTCTACTCCCTAAAAACAATAAGCTTGAATACCTGGACGTTTCACGAAACCAACTTCAGACCCTCAATATCTCGGGAAGTCCGGAAAAAAGGACTGTTTATTTTTATCATCTGAGATATCTGAAATATCTGGACATGAGTTACAACCAACTCAAAAGCTTACCAGAGTCCTTTTTTAACTGTATGCCATCACTTGAGGTCCTAAATGTGAGCAACAACTGTATTAGCTCGTTTTCTCTCACTAATGAAGATCTTCTACAAAAAATGAAGATTATTAATCTCAGCTATAACTCGTTGCAGAGTCTGACATTTGGGGAAAATACTCTGCAATCGCTGGAAGAGCTCTTCTTACAGGGAAACGACCTCACTACCCTGGACCATCACATATTTCAAAGACTTCCAAGTATCAAACACCTGCAACTCCAGCAGAATAACCTGAAAATCTGTACCTCAGACCAAAACCACCGGGATCCTCCAGATTGTGTCTCCTTTACTTCCATACCAAACTTGCAGTTCCTGAACCTCTCTGAAAATAATCTGTGGACTCTCCCTGCAAATGCATTTGCAAACAGCCCACTGAAGTTACTGGACTTGTCCCTGAACCCAGGCTTAGATATGGATAAACACTCCCTCTCTGGTCTGGAGCATTCCCTGGTTCACCTCCTGTTGAGGGAGAACAACATTTCAAGTTTAAACACAGCCCTATCATCGCTGAAGAGTCTCAAAAACATAGACCTGTTCACTAACCGGCTGAACACCCTACCTATGTTGAACAAGGAGTCCTCCATTGAGTCACTAAACCTGCAGAATAACAACCTCGTCACCCTGGAGTACAGCACCATGCTTGCTCTGGAGCACTCACTAAAAACCCTCTACATGGGCTCCAACCCTCTGAGCTGCTGCAGCAATCTCGACTTCCTCAACATGGTCCAGCACTCAGCTCTGGTGGTTCCTGACATTGAGATTGCGACCTGCATTCATGATGAGTATTCAGAACCGGTCAACATCGAGAAGGTGACTCAGGAAATGTGTCATAGAGCAGGTGTCCAAAACTATATTGTTTTTATATTGATAGTGATTCTTGTGATGATCGTGCTCGGGCTTCTGGTTAAATGTTGCCATTTAAGGAAACGAAAGCACAACCGAAGCTTTAGCGCGTAACACGAATAAAGCCATGAAGGAATTAATAGTTGAGACTTTTCCAATTTCTGTTCACGAGAAGGTTGGTGTTTTAACTAGAGACAGTAGAAAAACTATGAATGTAATGATCTAAAGGGACAATTTAAGGCCTTGTTTTTGGGTTTCCACTACCATCTTTGCTAAAAGAGGGTACAAATCCAAATTTGGTCAAAAGGGAAGAAGCCTGGGTGAAGTTGAGATGCAAGAGGCACCACAATGGACCGACTGATGAGGCTGAGACATCTGTCAACCAAGAAAACGTGCCATAATATCACCTAAATGAAGAAAATGCATATAACCATTGAAAGCAGGACTTCTTGTGGAAAACATTTTCTACTTTTGTAAAAGTTTAAATGGACTTCTTGCAGTCAGTGTCTATAGGCCAGTTCGGGAACTGTAACTTTAGAGCCTTAGGGCTCAAGCTTAGGTGTCTAACTGCTTGGTTGTAGTATCAAGCCACCTGCTAACCATTGAATGTAAAAGGAAAAATCCACACTAAAAGACTGAACAGTGTTGACCATTTTGTCCACTGACAGAGCACACTGAAATGCAACCATAAAATCTTAAAGGAATAGTTTGACTTTTGAAGGCTTATTTATTTGTTTCCTTGCTGAACGTTATTTGAGAAGATTGATAGCACTTACTTACTATGTCTGTGTGCTAAATATGAAGCTAGCTAGCTTAGCTTAGCTTAGCATAAAGACTGAAAACAGGAGAAAATAGCTAGAATGACTCAGTCTAAACGCAACATATCAACACCTCTAAAAGTCACAAATGAATACTTTTGGAAAGAGCTAGGCTAACTGTTTCCCCCTGTTTCCAGTCTTTATGCTAAGCTAAGCTAACTGACTGCTAGCTATAGCAGGTATCAATCTTGTGATCTAACTTTCAGCATGAAAGGAAACATTTGAACGAGGGGTTCCTGAAAATGATCAGTGACGTTAAGTGTAAGATCAGCTCAGTGGAAATTTCCTTAAGCTAAAAATAAAGAATGCAACACTACAAAAGGTCATGAAACAAAATGCTCTATTCATGGAGGATGAAGTATGATTAGATGAAGAATATGTAGTCATCTGAGATGACTCTACACTGCCCAGAAGAATTTTTATAAACCAATCCAAACCTTCCCTTTATGTAGTTTGCACTTTAAACTTCCTCTTGTTTGTGTGATTGTATTTTGTTCTGTGATTGTCAACACTAAGTTATGAATAATGTTTTTATTATAAAAACTAAGCTGGACATTTTAAACAGTATGTTTTCTGTATTGATCCCAGGCCTGTGGTGCTCCTCCTGGACACAATATCTAGTATCGACTTGATATAAAAATGTTTAGACACCCTTTAAGGATGAAAATGAAAGCTGGGCTAAGCACTGAAATTAATAACTGTGATACTCGGACATAGAAGTACAATATATATACTGTATTTTTCTAAATAATTAAATTAATATGAAATCCAGCGCTGTAATGTAGTGAGCTACACTGGGATCCACAGTTTCATATGATTTTAATGTGTTTGTCCTAAAGTTATTATTATTATTAGGATTATTATTAATACTATGATGTTATCTACAAGTCTTGCTGATTTGTAGATAACAACATTTTTCTCATCCTGTGATGTTTGTTTTGTAATGTATGCAATATTTTGTACCAAATGAATTTTCTACACCTAAACATTGTGTGAGACGTTATTTGTGTAACAAATACATGTAAACCTCTGAACACAGGATTCATACCAGTCCAACCAAGGCCTACAGGCATTCATCTTCTGACACTCGAAAGACAGCTTTTTTAGCAAAATCCTCTTTCAGTTGTTTCAAATCTTTTCCAATATTTGATACTAGTACATTGTTTGAATTGTATTAAAACATCTCAAGCTTTCTTGCAGAGCCATCTCCCGAATTTTGAACTTCTTGTAACTGAATCGTCAGAACAAATAGGTATGGGGCTAAAGTTTGTTGGTGGTCATTTATAATCCAAATACAGATTTAAAGCATTTTTACAAAAAACATGCCCACTTGACTAATAGAAACCATAAGATAACCATCTCTTAAAGGAAGATGGGACACTTGTTTAGAGCTGAAATGACAAGCCAATAATCAAAAATTCAAATGACCAGCAATTATTTTAATAACCGACTGCTTGAAGTTGTTTTTTAAGCAAAAAAAAAAAAAAGAAAGCCCAAAATTCTCTGGTTCCAGCTTCTAAAAGTTGAATAGTTGCTTTTCTTTTTAGTAGTCAGATAGTCACCTTTGTAACACTTTTTAAATCTAATCTAATTTAAATCTAAATAGAAACTGCCTTAGCTGATACCACATTTTGATCTGGCTGGATGAGGCAACACTGAGCATGAAACAGAGAAATCCTCTAACACACTCTCAATGAAATGCACACTGGTGTTTATATGAAAACATAACAGAGGATGCTCGTCTCTGTAGTAGTATCACTTTGTAATGTTGCATTTGGGTGGCCTTTGCAAAGTGGGAAAATTTTTAGCTTACCACCCTGAAATTGCTCTCACACAATCACCAAAGTGGTGACTTCCAGTGATAAGTGTGGACAGGTTTATGACTCTTCAACACATGCTAAATATGGCAGTCTACCAGGTTAGTGGTGATTATATTAATATGACTTCCCCTTAATGTGTGTAAATGAGTCTGACATTACTCATCTGTGCTGACATCTGTCATCAGCATTTTACAGTGGCTGTGGCAGCACAGGCCTACTGTAGCACTTTGTATAATTAAAAACAGCTCACAGTAAATGTGAGTTAATCATGGTGTAATCATGCAGCATAATGATGCTGACAGGACAGGGTGGTTTCATCCTGGCTGAGTTCAGGTTTAAAGGGAAAGTTCAACAATTTGGAAAAATACGCTTATTTACTTTCTGGCCAAGAGTTAGTTGAGAAAATCAAAACCACTTCTTTTATTTTTTTAGGCTAAATATGAAGCCACAGCAAGCAGCCAGTTAGGTAAAGGTAACAAAATCCACCCATGCAATGCAACCAGAGAAGAAGTACTCAGATCTTTTACAGAAGAACAATGTACTCTAATACTCAATTACAGGTAAAGGTCATACATTTAAATTTTAACCCAAAATATACTTACAATGTACCAAAACTAAAAGTATTTCAAATGCAGTACTTTCTATATTTGAGGAGGTGCCTAAACAAACCACAATGTGTATTACAGATTTATTACTGGTCATAACAAGGTTTGTGAATAGACAGATCCTGAACTGTACCTTTAAATAAATTAATCAAATTTTAGTTGTATCAAACCTTTCTTACAGGTTGATGCAAATTGTAGGTTCCCTTATATTTTTACATTTGATCAAGCTCTTTCACCCAAAGCTGAGGCTTTTAATTTATTAGTTTTGACTTTCTCCTTTCTACCTCTTGTGTTTATGTTCGGCTTTAAGTGTTAAGATTGAGAAAGTGCTGTTCAGCATGAGAGGCTTTATATTAACTGTCCAATGAAAGCCTTTTACCCTCTGTGACTCAGACTCTCCTTCCCCTCCTGCTCCCAGAAGAGAGAAACAGTTACTGAAGCTAATTTACCATCCAGGGTGGTACAGGAAGTTGTCCAGCGTAGAGGAAAAAACCTCTTTATCGCTTTAAGACAGAAATGTGAATCTCATGAATGTTTGGGAAAATATTCAGCTGTACAAAGTTTTTGTCTCCATAATGAAGCATCACTTTACTTCCTAGCGTGACACTAATCTCAACATGTCAGTGGGTGTTTGTGTTTAACTTAAATACTGCCCTGAATCACACTGTGAAGCTGTTTAAACACTGTGAAGTTAAACGCTGTTTAACTTGAACTTTGAAGAACCTCCTCCATGCTGTGATCATGTACTTGCTTCAATAATAAATATAGTTTTGTCTATTTTGTTATGATATAGCTTAAGATGGGATGAGCTCCATAAATAAATACATATTGTTTGACTTTGGAACACAAAAAAGGTTCTTCAGTCATATGCTTAATCGTTAAAAGACTGTGTGGCTCCAGCTCCTGTTTTAGTAGATCAACAATAATCTTTCTGGCTGAGTTTATAATTGAGAACTTGCTTATTTAACTGTAGCTTTGCAGAGTTTGCAGTGACAGGAAGCCCCAGAAGTAAACTACATCCTTGTTATCTCGCATCTAGGGCTGTCTAGACAGTGTTTACGTGGGTGAGAGTTATGTTTGTCTTAATTAACAAGTGCAGCCCTTCTTCTGCTTCCAAGTTACATAACTAATGACCTAGAGTGAAGTCAACTGTACAGTATGTATCCCACTATTTAATCCTGTTTTATCAGAGGACGTATGACACCCATGACGAGGGTTTTTACATTTTGATCCTTAAGTACTGAACTTACTGTATCACTTGTATCTAGATGTAACATTATATAAACAGTGATGAAAAGTAGCTTTATAAAAACATATTAAGGATCAGCGTTTAGGATTTAATGGTATCTTGCGGTGTAGTTGCAACCCCCTCACCTCACCCTCTCCATTCTAGCAGGGAGGAGAAACTACAGTAGCTGGGGAAGTCGCAGAAAATGTTGTAGGTCCTGTTTAGTTTGTCCGTTCTGGGCTACTGTAGAAACATGGCTGACCCAGTGGAAAAGGACCCGCAGTGTCTGTAGATATAAAAGTCTCATTCTAAGGTAACAAAAACATAATTCTTATTTTTAGGTGGTTATACACTAATGAAAACATAGATATCCATGTTATATTGTATTTCTGCCATATTCTGTAAATCTGAGACACTGGACCTTTAAATCCAAATAGATTGTGTTTCCATTTTATTTCTGCATCTTTTTTACAAATTCTTTTAGTGTGTAAGATCTGGTGGCATCACATTTAAGTACTCTTCATTGATTTTAAGCAGCTCCTTGTTGTATTTTGTTTTACTCATTTATATTTGAAGTGGATATTGTACTTTTTACTGCACCACAGTAAAGCATTCAAGTTTATAAAATAAAACACAGCTTGACTATAGCTCCACCTAAAGCTGTCACATTATGCACAAAATGCTGCTTGCACTGAAACATATTAGCAATAACATATATTTTACTTTTACTTTTGACACTTTAGGAATTCTATCAGTGATATTATATTACCATACTATTATACTTTTGTGCTTTTAAGAAGGATTTTAAATGAATTAATTGTATTTGTAATGACATAATCAAACAATTTATTTGTCACATATCATTAAAAAAACAATTATAGTTAAATTTGTTTTTCTTTAGGTCCTACTATACATATAATACTACTACTAATAATAATTGTGAGTAGTAACAATACTATAAGAATGACAATAATAAATAAATAAATAGTCTTTACACATTGTAGTATTGTAGTTATAGATCCACTGTATGTATAAAATATATCTGGGGCTCTCTGGGCCAGTTAAAAGAATGGTGATATTAGATTGTGAGCTCTTGTGTGCAAAGTTGACATTTTGGTCTGACAGAGCATCCAAAATGGAAAGTGTTTATATTCTTGGGAGCATGAACATGCTTTGTAAAGTTCACTACAATTTGTTATCACCAGAGAAGGAACAGCAGGTTCAAAAAAGCTCCTATTGTGGTTGTGCAGCTACCATTTGAGACGGTCCCCTCAAGAAAAAACAACAGCATCATGTGTTTGCCTCTAATGATAAATGTTTACCACAACTGCAAAGACCTTGTCAGTTGGAAGTAAAGGAAGAAATATTGATGCTGTTTTACAGCCACAAAGTCTGCAGAGGGAGGAGGTCTGGGTGGATGGATGGCTCAACAAAATGTCAGACTTTGACGTGGGGAGACAGCTGTTACTCTAACTCTTTCCTGTTTCCTACCACGGCCTTTATCCGAACAATAACCACGTTGTGTTTGGGCCTAAGCCTAAACAAACCTTAAATTACAAATGACATATTTAGTCGTTTCATTCTGAGGACTCCTTGATCTGTCAGGAGCAAGTCGAAATAGCATGATGCTCTCATAGCGCTGTAAAACAAGACTCAACACTGGCTTCTCTAACCCATGTAGTTTTTGTGCATACACCTAATCCATAGTGGAGTAAGATCATAACTCATTTGATCTATTCTGATGTTAAAAATAAATGACTGTACCACAAACTTCTACTGAAGTACAGGCCCTTGAGTAAATGTACTTTCCACCTTGTGACAGACAATGTAACAGTTATTGTCTAGATGGATCACTTAATCACGAATGGCTGAATTACTGAAACATTTAAAAAATTCCTCCCTTACTTACGTGGCTCCAGGAAAACTACTGGTAGATCAAACAAGACTACTAAACTCTAAGTGTATTTATTTTTGCAGTAGGGTATCACCTCTCCAGGGCAAAGTTAAAAAAATAGACAGTGGCCTTCTTGTCCTCTGGGAGAGATGGGGTCATGATCGTTCAGCCTCTCAAGGGAAACTTTGTTCCCTCAGGTTCAAATCTATCGTATACTAAAATCCATAGCTGCACAACCTAAAGACAACACAAAGGTCTGGTGGAGCGCTTGCAGCTGTACCACCCAGTTGAAAGGCATCATTTCCTTTCAAAGCCTTGTCCTCGTCTTTTGTAAAGTTCCACCACATTTTTGTCTTGTTTATAAGATGAGCACAGATAGAATCAGATGAGGCATACGGGAAGTGTTTGCGGTTCCTTAATTGGAAGCAGACCTCAGTCACTTTTTCTCCTCTCTGTGACCAACCATTGAGTCACAAATGAATATTAACCTGTGTATATCATAGTTTAGTCATGCCAAGATAAAAAGGATTTTTTATGACGGGGAATCTTGACCGAAGCAGAAGCAGATCACTTAGTCAGACGTTGTGGCAAAGAAAGTGAGAGAAAGAGAAAACGAGTCCTGTGTTGTCTGAACACCTGCTGTAAACAAATATGTCAATATCTTTAGGTTTTTTCCTTCAAGGCAAATGCAATGAAAATAAATATGTAAAAGTGAAAACTTTGTAATTTCCAATTTAAATATTTTTGTTCTTTGGTCTTAAAAAATGCAGAATGATAACTTGGTTCTCTTGGAAAAGTCCTGTTGGTGTCATGAAACCCTTGAAAAGCAGCAGTGCTTTAATGAAATGCTAACATCAGCATTCTAATGTATTCACAATAAAAAATACTAAATATTTAACAGGTGTTATGGTTACCATGGAGTTACCATTGTAGTTTAGCATGTTAATGTGGTAATATTTGCTAAACAGTACTAAATCAATAAATATAAATGCAGAACATATAGGCAAGGGAAGATTTTGACACTAGAAGTGTTTTGGTCCAAGTAGTATTAAACAATTATGTTTGAGCTGGCTTTGGTTGTAGCAAAAGAGGTGGGACAAATTGTCCAAAAGCAGTCTCAGAACCCATGAGCTATCATCTTATTATCATTTTTAAGTTATTTGAATTCATACGCAGATATCAGTTTATACAGTTTAGCATACGTTTGTTTTCCTCCTCTTTCTTATGTATCAAGTTACTAATCGGACTGCAGAGGAAGTTTTTGCCTGGATGTGTGTTATTCGTTACACCGGAAGCCCCAAAACATTGGCCCCAGAGGCCCCAGAGGCTAAACTGGGCTCAGAGATAGAGACAGCAATAAACACAAAGTCCATTTAAAGAAAAGAGGATCACCAAAAGACTCATCGTCTGGCAACTACTATGAATATCTGGACATAATTTCATTGCAATCTGTCCAGTACTTGCTGAGATATTTGGACCAAACAATTCGATTGATATTGCCATCTCTCCACTAGTATGTCTAGGAGAAGAAAATGTTCTGTTATTTTTACATTTGTTTGTTTAATTGGTGTCTAGTCAAAACAGTTGTTGGGGGGGTGGGAGGAGGGACTTCCTGTCTGCGGACTTGTTTTCACTGAGTTCTCCGGAGTTACAGAGACAGTTTCTGCAGAGAGATGAATTCATCAAATGTAAATTTTCTAATGAGATCTAAACAAATAAAACTAAAAGTATCTTCTTGACACTACCTGAGAGAAGACAGAAAATATGTTTTTTAAGATAAATGAACAATCAGGCTACCCTCTGAGAGAAATATTTGCAGAGCAAACTCTTGTTAAAAAAAAACCCTTCAACATGTGCATGGACAATAAAATGGGGAATCTGGCACAATGTTGTATTTTTCTTAGAGCCATATGCCCAGGATTTTGACTCATAAAATAAACAGCCTGGATCCAAACTGAATCAACCTGGACTCTCAAACACAATGTTCTTGGAAAAACCTCAAAGCAATTAGACAGAAAATATGCCCTTTATTTTCTTGCATAAACAGCAGATGCAGGATGTATGATACCATTGTCTTCAGTGTGTGTGTGTGTCTTGTTTGCATTTTGTCTGCTGCCCTCCTCAATGTTTCCACACAGACTTAAAGCACAACAGCTGTTAAACAGTTCAGCAACTTTAGATACAACAAC
This sequence comes from Larimichthys crocea, assembly GCF_000972845.2. Taxonomy (NCBI): domain Eukaryota; kingdom Metazoa; phylum Chordata; class Actinopteri; family Sciaenidae; genus Larimichthys; species Larimichthys crocea. The sequence goes on along the minus strand of NC_040013.1, from coordinate 40,013,880 downwards.
AGAAAGCCTGATGCAGAATACACATTGAATTAAGCATTCCATTAAATTCATGTAACTACAGGGAAATAAACACGAGCAGGTCAACTCTGACCTTTCCCATGGACCTTGGCGATAAATCGGGATAGTGAGCGCTGTGTGGGAGCGCTGGGATTACTGCGGATGAATAATAGGATGCTGTCTGCTCTCAGTTTGCCAGTCAGTGAATCTGGAGATCATGGAGCAAGGCACAGGCAATCACACACAAACACACACTAGTCAACATCCATCTCCACTGACATACCCCCAAAGATAGTTTCTTGACTTAAAACAGATGGAAAAAGACCTGAATCATCATCACTCACATATTTATATTAATACTGTCTGGTATGACTTCTTTGCCATGGTATAACTCATAGCAAGTCAAGATTTTGGGAATGTGACTGTGAGATAACACAATATCTGTAGCTGTTTTATAGCCCATTCATACGCTGGCAAATCGATTTATTGGTTGATGATTACCCTCATGCTGAGTGGATAACAAAGGTATCCTGATTTGTCCAGATTTGGAGATATCTGTGTCTGAGATTTCTTTCATTGTAAAAATAATTTAGCATGTCTTCATGGAAACAGTGTTACTGTGGATAAATTATTGTCAACAGGGGCATGGATAGTCAATATTTTAGAATAGGGTCATGAGTTCCAGCGTAACTCCCATCCCTAAAGAAATTTTTGACTAGCGACCAAAAAACAAACAAATGAAAACAGAAAACAGAAAATGTTCCTCTTATACCCACGTTAGCAACATGGCTCTAGGGATGGAAAAGTCAGTTGGTCAGATGTCAGACTGAAATATTTCGACAATTATTTGATGGATTGCGTTGAACTTCAGCATAGACGTTCAAGATTCAGAGCCAATGTATCCTACTGGCGTCAGTGACTTTTCCATGACATGCCTCAAATAACGTCGGTTTAAAGGGTCACTGACTGAATTAAGGCAGCTGTACTCATGTTCAACAAAGAAAGCATTTTCTTTTTAATGATATTTTTTGGTGGGGTTTATCTGACAGTTCAAAGCATACAGGAAGAGAGAGGTGGGGTGACATGCAGCAAAGGTCTGCAGGTTGAAACTGAACCATGGCCACTGCAGCAAGGACTTCTAGCCTTGGTGCATGGTGGGCAATCCAAGGAGCTTTTTCTAACTGAAAACATTGAAACACTGAAACCACAATGACACGCAGGACTCTTAGATTTCTTACAAAGTGATAAAAAAAACCCATGTAATACACCATACAGTATCATTAACCTCATTTGGAGAAACACTTCCTGATAGTTTTATTTAGATAAATCATTGTTTTGTTGAATACAGACTACTCTTTAGCCAATATTTTGTAAGAGAGAAAGAGCTTTCCACACCAAAGGACTCAGCTCAGACTCACCCTACAGACTACAGAGCAAAAAGAAGGGAAATCAAGTAAACTCAAGCTCAAGGAATGTTGCTCTGGCCCCCATGATAAATGACAGATATGTTGGAGGAAACTCCTACCCAGCCCGTTACACCCTTAATATTTCCTACATGGTTCAGCTGACTTAAATAGTTGACAACAATGAAAACAGATCACCAAACACAACGTCTCTTGGTGTATTTCAATGAAAGGTCTTACATCCATTGAATCTTCACTCTTTAAGTAGAAGGCAGCTGGACTTGTTTGGTTTTGAGGATGTGTAGTCACTTTTCAAAACGGCTTCATCAGCACTACTGAACTGATAAAGGACTAATGAAGACACTCAGATGAAAACATAAATGGCAAAATGTCTTTATGCTTTTGAGAAGTAAAGACACCTGAGACATTCATTTGAACATATCCCGCATGTATGCATCTTTGGCGCACTGCATGCCATGTAAGTATTTTTTAAAGGACAACATGAACGAAGAATAAGAGTCAACAACAATTAAATCCTGCGCACAACATGCATGAGAAACCAAAAAAGTCCAAATGAAGGCCATGTAATGCCTCAGCAAGTTCTGTATAATCACTTTCTTTAAAATGACACTACAAGAAGTCACGATTGTATATTGGTAGTCTTTACAATCTCTCTGTTTTTGCATCTCTGTTGGGAAGAGCTTAGAAGTGAAGAAACAGGTTATGGAAGCAAGAAGGCAAATACTGTATGATAAATGTAAAACACCCTGTAAATAGAGAACGAGTGCTTGATCAAACCCGTTGATGCTATTGTTACTCTGCTAACCAGGTTAGCAGAGTAACAATAGACAATAGAGTAACACTATTTCCTGCTTTTTCCAATGTGCAAGTAAATTTCATCTTGCTAAATTAGTTCAGGTAAAGCGTTGTTTATGCTGAGTGTAAACCTACCGTGATTCACCCATTGGTTTATGGACTACCGTTTTGAAGTCTTGCGTTTGGCATTGCCGTTCGTTTTTTGGAACCTGGTTGAGATCTGAGGAGGAAATGCATTCTTATGCCTCTATCCTGATTGAGAACCTGTGGACACACTGTTCTAGCGACCTTTCAATCACAAAGTAGCCACATACCCTGCTTTATCGTCAATGGGACCATCATTTGAAACTAGCAGTTGAGACCATAAAAAAATGAGGAAACTGTTTACAGAGGTAATAAATCAAGCGAGAAGTAGGGTCATTTTCTCATAAGCTTATAGACATTAAAAAGAATGCAGGGTTAAGGCACTTTGCACTGACTTTTTACTATTTATACAGTCCATGGTCAATGTTCAAAGACTGAGTGTGATGCCATCATGCTTGCGATAAGCATGTGTGCTCCATGTGTGATGTTAACATGCTGATGTTTATTCGGCTTGTTTTCATGCAACAATTCTGGTTGGTGGTGGCGCAGCAATCCTGTCATCAAACAGAGAAAATATGTTGGATGCAGCCTCTAAAACAGCCCCTGTAGTGCCCCTGATTCAGACATCTGGCGAAGTTCTAGATGCTGTTTGACGATTTGACAGGCACTTCCTCTGAAGCGTACCGATGCCTTTTTTGTTACGTGTAAGCATGTTACCTTAGCAAAAAATATATGGTTGTTAACCTGCCATTTACTAAGTCTTGGACGAGCACAAAAGTCTTTAAAATCTAGTGAATATTTGAGATATTTCACCTTGAAAACAAGGTTTTAATCTAGTTTTTCTTCCTAAAAAAATATATTCTGTTCCTTGGAGTTGTTTCTCGTCAGGTGAGTCAGCAGAGCCGGGTAAACTGTGCTATCCTGTGGGACTTTGGCAACATTATAGAAGCAGGGGGGCAGGGTGGAGGGACGGTAAGTCAGCATGCTCCTAAACAGAGCCACATGTCTTTATGTTGAGGCCAACCAATCAGACTCTGCAGGCTGTATATGAGCCCCCAGGAGCCCAGTGGATCACTTTCAACATGAGGAGAAAAAGCACCCGCGTGGAGCTGGACTCCACCAGGAAGTGTGCATTAATGTTTTTATAAGTGTGCAGAGCCAACAGAAAAACCTTTAACACCGCTGCACAGTGCCCAGTAAACACGAATCTTGGCTCAAATTGTCTTTATAATGCAATAAATATGGTTTAACATTTGCCACCATAAATCCCACAAACGTTTTTTGGCTGCCCGAGCCAATTTCAGTCCAAGTGTAAGTAGACATACAACATTTGTATGTGGCCAAAGATGTTTCACCTCATAAAACCTGATCTGCGTGTTTTCAGAATCTGAATATGTTGTAGTTCAAGAGCTGGGCAGCAGTGTGACCTGTAAAGTTGGAAAATCACAGGTTTGATCCAAAAATAGCAAACACCCCTGTCAAACGGTCATTAAAGTCTGCATGATTTATAGAGCTGCAACATTAGAAAATACTTTACAGCTATTTTGATAATCGATTGAGGCAAAAATCATAGAAAAAGCTGTTCTCAACTTTTTAAATATGAGTATATGAGTTCATACTTTTCCTCTGTTTAATATCATAAACTGTGGACAAAACAAGATATCTTCTTTTACGTTGGTGTTTTTTTATGGTCTTCTGACATTTTAAAGACCAATGAATTAATCTAAAAAATATACAGCAGACTAATCAGTAATACAAATAAATGTTGTAGCTCTTGTCACGAACTTTATGAATAATTATAGTTGAAAAGATCATTAAAGGGCGTTTAAAAGTAATGTTTAATGCAGTATGTTTACACTATGCTGTTGCAACAGTGGTCCTTTGCTCCACGTTCCTGTTACTCTTCAGCTGTCTCCATCAAATAAACCTTGAAAAAGGCCAAAAAAATATCTTTAAAAAAACCCTCAACTATCTGTGCCATCCACAAGCTTCTCCATCAAGGGAAGCTTCTAAAGTTTCAGTGTCAAAGTGTAACTTCGTATTGTAGGAAGTGTCTCTTAAAAGGAATTTCAGTAGAATTTATTTTTACTCTAACTTCCTTCTTGTAGCCACTACTTGAAATTTAGAGAGGGAGATGAAACTGTATGGATTATGGGTGCTTACACTGCTGGATTACTGACCAAGAAAGCAGTGAAAGGTCTTTGCCCACATAAAATCAAAGGAAACCTGAAACTGAGGCTGCAGGCTGACAAACTGTGAAGCAACAACTGGTGCATGACGGAGCAAATGTGAAGTGACAAAATGAGTTTGCAGTTTCCTTCTTAGTATAAAACACAAACATGTTTGTCTTGAAGACAAGTTTAGTTTAGTTTTTGGTGTGGTTCGTGTGAAAAGATCAAAACTGAGTAAAAAGAAAAAGATTACCTCCACCACATTCACACAAGTCCAAACAATAAGAAAAATAACAGATGATGTCATGGCGATGTCATTGAGGTTACTTGAGCTTGGGCCTGGAGACGGCAAATTTCCAGTTTACAAACTGAAGGTGTGGACTTGTGTGGAAAGATGTGACATGCATCAGGAAGGGAGGGAATAACGAAAACATGCTATTGGTTACTTTCCAGGATCTGAAGATTTGGATCTTGATCCAGATTAGAGACTAAACCAGAAAGTGGCACAGCACAGTTCATCAGTGAGTCATTGCAAAAACATATCGACCACCAACATGATTAGATGGGGAACCACCAGTGTCAAATATGTGATTTTATTATTCCTGATCTCATCAAGGAGAACATATTGACTTTGTAGCCACCATAAACTTGACCTTTTTCATGCCAGCTGATTAATGTTGATTCTAAACCCTCTGAACGTATTCAAGAGACATGTATCATATTTGTATCATTGAATTCTCTCTCATAACAGTCTGCAGAGCGGCAATTTGAATGCTTGTAGGGTAGGTTAAGTACAAGTGGATAAGGCAACACAGCTAATGAGATATGACAGCTTCCCTTGTTTTAGACTCTGCTGACTGCCTGAAAACGTTTATTGTTCATAACAGTGTCAAAGTTTGTTATGAGTTTGTCAAACTTGATGCAAAGGGGGCGTACAGTTCCCCTGAACGCAGCAGTTCCAATCAAAGCTATTCATTTCACTTCAAACTGTGCTGTAGAAAAACATCTGTCTAGACTTGTGAGTCAACCATCATGCACCACAATCATGTTGGTGACTTCAGTCAAAAATGAGTTTTGCATGTTGTGATGTTTGAGCAAAATGTCGCAAGTAAAAACACAAGACTGACTATCACTCATCTTAAAGCTGAGTTTAAGACCTGTATGCAAGTTTTATGAAGTCACAAATAATATGCAACAGGTGTCATGTGGAAACTTCAGCACACAAACACTGGATTAATCCCGTCTCCAGCCGTTATGCTTGAAATGAAAATGATACACTTCTTTATATTCATAGACACCGTTTGTGTAAAAACCATATCAGACACAAATTATTCAAAGCAGGGTATCTTTATGTCATAAAATATGTCTGGAGGAGAGTTTTAAACACTGTGACTCCCTCATTTTGTCTTTCTACAACCAATAACACAGTATAAACTGACATGTTCTACTCAGCAGATTTATTGTGCAGATTAAATGATTTTTTTCCCCTCAACTAGTCATCTAGTTTGAAAAGGTATAAAAGAAATGCATAGTTTAAAACACACTATGCAAAAAACAAAAACAAATGCATACTTCGTGAAATTCTCACAGCAACTTTTCAAACTCCAGACTATCTTAGAAAAGGAGCAAAATCTTCATCAAAATCGTGGTTTTTTTTTTTTTACTTTACATCAGTTACAATGAACAGTGACACATATGTTGGACTCGATCCTTCCCTCCAGGACTCCTGCTTCAGCTTTGTTCTCTCTTCTGAAAACTTTGTGAAAAAAAAAAAAAAAAAAAAAAAAATTGTGTTTGGGATTTACAAGTCAAAAGAAATTACTGTTCATGTGGCGGTAAAAACCTTCAGGTCATTAAAAGAAGATGTCCGAAAATCTGTACAAAGAGTCTGAGTGACTTTGTCTGAGTCTGTCTGTGGTTGTCTGATCTGGCAGTATGTTTCTGAAATGACGCACAGTGACACCAGGCACAGTGCCAAAAAATTCCAAATAATCAATTTCATGAATATTTAACGGTCTTACAAAGTCCTGCAAAAAAAAAAAGTTAACATACTGGAACAATTAAGTCCTGTATGTTTGGAGAGGCTGCTTTCCAGCTGTCTGGGGTTGCACTAAAACTAATCATTTTACCGCGGTCCCCCATTTTACACCCAGTGCTCCTCACTGGCAATAAAAAACACGTGCCATTAGCTGTGGGGTGGAAAAAAAATACCTATTATGAACAAACTAATATTTACACAAAAACATCTGCACCATAAAAACAGCCAGAAAGTCTTTGTCCACAAACAAATCAATCAGTCAAATCCCTTCAGCGTCTCCAGCATGGGGTGGCTATGGTTGGTCCGGGGGACTGGCTGCCGTGGCCTCGTCGTTGCTGCTGTCCACCTCCTGCTCCATGGGGCTGTCCTCCTCCAGCTGCTGGCTGGTGTAGTTGGTGATCTCCAGGAAGCCACTGGGCTCCACCACCACGTTGGATTGGCTGGAGTCGGGCAGGATGGAGTACTGAGGAATCACCTGCATGCGTTAGTCACATTTGAGGTTCAGTCAGTTCAATTTCCAGTCAGTTAAGAAAATAGGAAGTAAATATTTCTGTTGCGTTTAAAGATGCTGTTTTAAAAACACACACACTGTCTAACGTCTGGTGTTTGAGGCTGTAGGGGCTCAAACTGAGACAATCAAACTGCAGCTGATAAATCTTTGGTAATTTCTGACATATTTTTTACCCTGAAGCAATGTTTTGGGGAAATACCGTTGTGAGAGGTGTTAAATGAGAAGATCAATATCACATGTATGCTAATAAATACTTTCAGTACATAACCCCCCCCCCCCCCTTAAGAATAACCACACTTCAGCTTTTCATGCATACAGAACTAGGCTAGCTGTTTCCCCGTTTCCACTCTTAAAGCTAAGCTAAGCTTCATATTCGGTGTGCAGACATGAGTCAGTCAAATAAACGTTAATTAACTGTAATAAAATGACTGCAGCAGTAAAGTTTCAGCATTTTCACCTGAAGATTTCTAAATAAAACATTAAAAAGTTGACCATTAAGCTGACTGAAATGATAAAAATATATAAAAAAAGAATGAATGGTATGTTTTTTTTTGCCTTTACACACTGTGTGGACTACAGAGGGATTTTCTTTGTTAAATGCTTTTTCACCTACACTAATAGTGGCAATGAACGCTGGGTTTTAGCTGTGTAAGATCTGTGGATGAAAATTAAATGTTACTATACACTGTTCCTTTAAAAATAATGTGACTCATTTATGCTTTTATTTTGAAAACATGACCATCCTTTGCCTTCTCTATTATTAATCTGCAAACCAACAACCTCTGAATATGTTTTAACATGCGAAAGACAAAACTGCACATCAGTGTGAACCTCGAGCTCTGTGATTTATTACGTATAAATAGCGTACCTCAATGACCTCCAGGTCCTCTTTGCTCCTCTGCGCCGTGAGGCCCTGCATGCAGCTGAACTGCTGGGACTTTGTGTGGGAATGATGCATGGAGGCCCCAGAGCTGCTGATGAACTGGCCCGAGTCCAGTGTGCCTGACACGGCCTGAACCTCCAGGGCTTTCCCCAGAGGGCCGCAGTCGCTGGAGGAATCCACAACCATGGGCTCTGTGCTCGGGTCGATCTCCGCCTCCATCATGGAGATCTTCAGGATGTCCGACACCGAGGGCTTGTCTCCTGAGGAGCCGGAGCTGGACTCGGGGATCAGTTTGGCGGTGGCCTCGCCGCTGCTGAAGACTGGCGTTGAATGGTGGGAGCTCCCGAAGGTGATCTTGGTGACGGTGGCGCTCTGTGTGATGATTGGCTGCTGTGGTGAAGATATATAATGAAATAGAAGAAATGGAAACTTAGAGAACTCCAAATGTCGCTTTTTTTGTATAGTTCATCTTACAACTGTTAAAGATAAGCTTTATATATGATAACTTTCCAGAGTCGTAAAATCTTGTCAGTGGTTATTAAAACTCTTGTGCAGGGTTTTGCCGTCTTTAAACCAAATCAACCAGGACTGGAATCATAACGACTGCCACTTTAGGTTCTGCGTTTCTGTTACTATTGTGAGTAATTTACTTTTACATTTCAGAGCTGTGAATGGCTCCAAGGCAAAATATCAGGGGTGCAATATAAAGCAGATTTGATTACAGTGGTTCTTAATAATAATCTCATGGTCAATGTCCTTCATGTTAGTGAGGCTGAAAATCTTTGTTAACTTGTCTCACCAACTATTACAGTGACATGAAACAGAGAGAGAAGCAGCTGCGGCCAACGTTAGTGCAACTATAAATCAATTTGTTGCTGCTTATCAGTCTGCAGCCTGTTCAACGTAAACAATGTGATACTGCGTTTATGAGGACGGCAGGGAAAACCCCAACGCCTTCACAAGAACTGGTTACGTCAGATGACTCGAGAAAAAGATGACAATGAGGACTTATAAAGAAAATGGAGGCGTGACTCAGTATGTCTCAAAAAAAGAAAAGAAAAGAAAAAAAAAAAAGCCCCAAGTTGTTCTTTTCTACTTGTTGGGGTGAAACCACTCACCTGACTGGAGGCAGTTTTTTCAGTGCTGACTGGGTGGTGCGCCTGCAGTGGAGGAGGGTGGGACATGGGTGTGTGCAGGGGTCTGTGGTGGGACGTGGGTGCTTGCTGGAGCTTCGGGAGCTGCGGCGTCACCAGAGGCTTGGTTGTCGTTCCCGGGCTTGTGACCTTTGCCCCGGTTTGGGCAGGTGCAGTCAGAGGTCTGTCTTTGGGGCTCTGGGTTAAAGCCTGGAGCTTGGGTTGAGTCTGCTCTCGTAGTTTTGGCAGTTTCTTAGTCAGAGGAGGAGTGGAGGGGAAGGCGGTGGAGGAAGATGCAGGTTGGCTGATCTGAGGTTTGCTCTGCAGCTGTGGCAGCGGGGGCGGTGGCGGCTGTGGCTGGATGGAGGTGGAGGTGGAGCTGTGCCGGCTCTGCTCAGGCTCTGCCTGGGTCAAGGGAGGTGGCTGGGCGCCTGCAGAGAGTGGGACTTGCTTTGTGGAGTCTGTAGCTGGTTGGCTGGAGCGGTAAAACAAGCCCGTCTGCGGGTCCAGGGTGTCGCCTTCCATCTCGCCCACCTCTAACACGGCCTCAGATTTACTGTGGCTGTCTGAAGGCTGAGACACAGTCACAAAGAAGAAGACTACTGAGGGATATTATCAAGAGGACAGCAGGGGAACCACATGTACATGGTGTTAAGATGAAACACAAGCAGAGAAATGATTCAAGTTGGGCTCCTGAGCTGAACTGTTAGAGGCTAGACATGATGAGTCATGATCTTATCCAAGTTTTTAAAACAACTGGTTAGACGACAGCACACTGTTCCACTCTCTGTCAGTCAATCTCTGATGATCTCGGGCTCAGAGAAGTCGGCAGAGTTTCTGGATGGTGTTGATATCTCTCTCTTTGTATGGAAGGCTTAACACACATTTGTAGATGCACCAACGTAAATGAAATGCCGCCTGAGAGATTGGTGGAGGTCACAGACGCTACATGTTGGATTTTGGCCTTGCCCCTTATGTACAGAGATTTCTCTGAATCTTTCAATTCAATTCATAAAATTGTGCATTGAGAAACGCTATCTAAAATGTATCCACACAGTTTTTCACAAACAGGCCTCAGCCCATATTTGCTTGTGAACGACTGAGCCTTTCAGGGAAGCCTCTTTCACGTCCAATCATGATACTGTCACTTGTTACCCGAGAACCTGTTTACCTGTGAAATGTTCCAAACAGGTGTTTTTTGAGCTTTCACAATCTTTTGTTGCCCACGGCCAATTTTAATGGAACATGTTGCTGGTATCAAAATTCAGAATGAGCTTTTTTTTTGTACAAAAACTTTCAACTGAATGTTTTGTAGGTTGAAATGATTTGTAAATCATTTTTGTTTTACAGTGTCCAAACTTTTTTGGAATCAGGATTATATTAACCCTGAAGTGTCTTAAGCCAGTGCTCATAATACAAATCTTTAATTAATTAAAGGTGATGCATCACATGGATGTTTCTGTTTCAATGCACCCGAGTGAAAATGCTTTAGGGAAATTCTGCAGGTCAAAGAAAAAAGAAAACCTTTTTTACTTATCTTTAGTGGTAACACACTTCTCTGTGAATAGTTTCAAATGAAACTACAGTACTTTCAATTGTGGAAACAGCCCCTCTGTGGATTATCCAGGGTGGTTTGTGGTGCTCACAATATTTTTAAGTACATTCTTTTAAGTTTGTGAGGACCACAAATAAAATTCCACGCACCTCCATTTTTATCAGGATGGAGGCAGAAACGACAAAAGCAACCAAATGCTGTTTACATGGTGAAATATCTCAAGCGAGAAAAGTGACACACTGTTTTTATAATCTGAGGAAATAAATGACTTAAGTATATTTGGAGCTCTGACATATTTAGAATAAAATGGATGTTATGCAACACCACACTACGTCATATCCCATGTACTCTCTGTTCTTATGAATTTCACCAACTGTATTTGTTTACATGTTGTGTCATTTATAAAAGAGGAACAGTAGTAGTCTTAAGTGCTCACCATGTGGCTGGCCTGTGACGCCGCTGCTGCGGAGACAACAGCAGCTGGTTTGGTTACCACGGTGACCTGGCTGCTGATTTTGAAAGGCTTCCCCAGCTGCTGACTGGAGGACATGACCACGTCGTCGCCCTCTGAGGACACTCCCACTCGGCTGACTTTACCTGGACAGGGGGAAATCACAGTGATGTTGTAAGATGAGCATATTAAATATAGACCACACGCATGCATGCACACATGCACACAAACAAAACCCCCCCCTCCCCAATCAAAGAATCAAAAAGAGAACTGTGTTTCACTGAAATTTCAAGCTGCCAACCAAAACAGGAAGTGTTTGGTGCTTATGATGTCAACTATATATTTCACTGGTACCAGCATGGATGTAACCGCAGTGTCACATACTAAATTAACTTTATTCACAACAGTACCAATCTATAAAATTATTATGGACTGAGCTCCTGAGATGTATATATGTAATACTAAATTAATACTAAAAATACTAAACATTTCAGGACTTTTACATGCAACTTTAACGTGTAACAGTATATCCAGATCATATGTCATGCAGCAGACTGGAGAGGCGTACCTGCAGGGACGTACTCAGTGCTGGGTTCTGCCTCTGAGGTGGAGGGTCTGGGGGACTCTGGGCTGGGCTTCTTCTCCTGGGCCAGCTGGATGGGCACAGCCATCTGGCTGAGATCGATGGTGTGCTGTCTGGGTTTGGACTCTCCCTTCTCCTTCACTGCCAAGATGGAAAACATTCAAATTTAATAATATACTCACTCAGATCGGTCATAAATTCTCTTTTTTTCTCAAATTAATTTGGCGTTAAAAAGGTACCACTAATGAAACTCATCACTTTCTGCGTGTGTTTCACATTAAAAGCCTACCAGTAAACGAACCACTGGAAGGTTTTTAATGTGACATGTTGATGAAATTTATTGAGATGAAACCTTAGAAAACAAAGTAGAACAAAAAGGCTCGTTTGATTTGAGCTACTGCGGCGAGGATGATTTCAGAAGCCAGTTGGGTAATTGAGTCCAGGATGTTGCCCCCATTTTTGTAGACAGACAACACAACTTCCTCATCCAACTTTACAAAATGTAAATCACGTCATCGTCCACATATAGATTAACAGTTACAGATTAGTAGCAGTATTAAGTTCTGTTGCCAGCAGATTTCACTGGCTAATTGGTTAAAAACTTTGTCCCTCCCGACTTTTTAATGTTTCCATTTTAATCTTTTCAAGCCTTTTAAATATGCACTTGATGGCTCATATTAATGATATCGTAACCAAGGCTAATGGTGCATGTTTGAGCACTAGCATAAGATCAGACTACATAACCCTATTTATCACTTTAGGGGATTTACAGTCAGAAGTAGGGGAATGACAGGGACTCTTTTGTAATGCCGTTCTCACGTACAACTATAGTCGAAAAATTCTTCCTGCATTCAAATATTCCATGGGACTCTACTCATCAACCCAGTTCCACAGGTTTGGAGCCCAATGAGCGCATTGTGAAAGCAAAGCCTCGGGTGAAAAACATAATTACGATTGGCTGCTAGCATTTTTTGTCTTTTTTGTGTGATCGGCAGCTCCTCCTCCTTAAATCTGCTTTACTGAGGCTGTCAAAGGAAAGGGTGGGGCGACAAAAGGCATGCGGGCAGTTCTTTGGCTGGAATATTTCACCTGACGACTTGCGGCTGTAGCCTGCATGTGTGCAGGTGATACAGATCCCTCTCCCCCATTGTTTACAGTTTACAACTGCAGCCTTTCTCTGACATAAAGGCTCACCTGTCGTCTGTTGTAGCTCCAGCAAAGCTTTTATGGTCGAAGTGGCGGACTGTGATTCCCCACCAGAGACCTCCTGGTAGATGATAGTGGGGCTTGACTCCACAGATACTTCCTGCTCTGTCCAATCCTGCTCTCTGGAGGACACCACATGCACTACAGGCTGAGGTTCTGAGGAATGACGGGAACAATATTGGACAACATTCAATTTTCTCACACAAATATAAATCAAGTTATTTTCACACTAAAACTGTCACCTAATGTGACCTAACACAGGCAAAAAGAGGTGATTCACCTGACCTTATCATCTCTATGCCATGGTAAAAGGAAAGGGAAGTATACCCTGAGCACTTCCATGGGAGGCCTCGCCGGCTGAGCTGCCTGAATCGTCCTTTGTGGATCCATCCTGGCCTGAGGTCTGACCCTGTCCGATGTCTGCTGAGCGGGTCACCTGCTGCAGTGTCTCAGTGACCAGCTGCCTGGTTTGTTCACTCACCACTGCTGTCTGGAAAACTGGCTTAGGCTTGATGAGAACCTGTAAGGAAACCAAAAGAATACATACAGTGTACTGAAAAAATGTTGCAAATGTGTCTTTTTGAAATGATTTTTGATGATATGAGTCGATTGCAGGTTCAAACTTTTTCGTGATCATCCAGTGGAAGCAAGTCCTCATGTCCCAAAACTAAAAGATGCAAGCAGCACGGAGCCATGGAGTTTGCGGTTTAAGGGGCCCATATTTTGGTTGTTAAATGTAGTGCCACGATCGAGCCGATTGGGGTCATTTTTCCTGTGATGCTTTTGGAAATCTTTTCCAGTTATGGGGCCAAGTTACATGTCTCTAGTTTGTTCCAGCTCAGGGCAATTTGAGCGGAGGCAGAAGCGGAGGCAGAATAAACCAGAGTTTTCTCTCATCCATCTATTACTCTCAGGTATTTTTTTCACCTGCTAACTAGTTTTCACACATTTTAATCAGAGCAGGTTGTAAACCAGCTGACTCAGATTGTTGGGGGGTGATTCTCATGCAATAGGCTCATCATAGCTGATAGTACATTGTTTATTGTCACGAAAAATACTGTAAATATCAGCTTCATGCCAAACCTAATCCTACTTTATGGTCTTCGTAAACACAAATGTAAATATACAATCAAATCCGAATTTCTATGACTTAAATTAGCTGTGTTACTTCCACAAACCCTCTGGGAACTACAGAAGTATGGCTGAGGTACAAACAGCGCTGGATGTTATCAAAACAGGTTTCCAATTCATAAATGTCTATGATTACGTCATAGTCTGTCAACTTTGTTTTATATGTTCCATAAACAGGCAATAAAAACTGTTTTATTGTTACAGCTGCTGGGGAAAATATATTTCTAAACATGTACCATTCACCGTCACTGGAAAGTGTTTGCAGCCGATCTGACTTAGAAAATGTTTTCAGATTTAATTTGCCGTTTTGGTTCCAGATGTGGTTTACTGTACCGTGGCTCGTCACTGTGGGCGTTGAATACAGTCTTCACTGTATAAGTATACTACGTGTGACTCACTGACCTCAATTTCCCTTTGATAACTGAAAAAAGAAACTAAATTTGAGCTATATTTAGACTGCAGTGATGAGTTTGATATTGAAACTATGACATGCCGTTTGTGAATGAACATGAAGAAGTCAGCAGAATCTTGCTGCATGAGTAGATGTGTTTTCGTGCAGCGAGACATTCATTCTCAAAGCAAACTGGTATTTTTATATATTTTTATAGACATTTTCCTTCATCCGCTCACGACTTAAAAGGGTATTATAGCAGCAGAAAAAAACACCTGAAACTAGCATGGTGGGATTTACCCTCACAGAATATATTATGAAACCTGTGCATTAAATTCAAATTCCCCCAAAAGATTTAGAGAGAAATATTGGAGAAGGTCAGTTATCACTCTACCTCTTGGTTTTCGATGGGCAGTTCTTTTTAAGATCACAAGATATACTTTCAAATGCCCACGTTACACCCTCTCGGTATTTGTCAGAAATAGATGACTTTCTAAAGAACCAATACTGTCTCGTTAAGTTTTTAAACAGACAAAAAAAAATCCCTAGGAACTGAAAATCACCTAAAGCAGCTGCTGGTTTCATTAAACAGGCCTCGTTAAATAGCAGCTCCTGATATAAAATACAAATAAATACAAAAACATAAAAGCAGATCAGATCAGATTAATCAGCCAAAATGTCAAATTTGAAGCTTAAAGCAAAGAGAGTTATTACAACTGGACAAAAAAACATCTAATGATGAACACAAAGAATTGTCACCTGACTCTGCAGTTCCCTTAATCTCGATGTTCACATCTAATTTTTGTTTTATGATGCAATTAATTGTCTGTCCATAATCTGGTTATTATCTTTTCTGTAAAGTTTTTCCTTACTGTAACACTACTCGTTTTCCTGCATTGTTTCATCTCAAACCAACTGATGGTGTGAGGTTAGATGGGTCGAGAGTGAAATCAGCTTATTGAATCCCAAAGTGGAGCACAGTAATTAAATGTCATGACAATAATGTAACTTCTAACGTAAGTAAGTACGAGAATAGCACAGGCAGAGGGGCTGCTGCCTGCTGGGGCTACAGGCCAGCTCGTGGGCTGGCTGCCTAACACAACATTAATAAAATATTATAATTAGTGTAACTGACTAGTATTTCTGGAGTCGACTAGCTCCCGCACACATCTCCACTCTCTCAGCACCAAACAGCACACACACACAAAGTGAGTGGTGAACATAGTGGAGCATTTTGCAGCTAAGCCAGGTGGCCAGATATTTTTTTTCTAATGTCCTAAGGTTTGCAAGGTGGTGATATGTCAGCACTGTGTTTCCAGAAAGTGGTCCAAAAGAATAAATTAATGCAGGTTTAATAACATAGGACCGGAACATGATCCTGTTGCAGGAGATAAACACAGTACTCTGCAGCTGTTTGACCTGAAAGAGAACCAGACTAGGTCACTGTCTGTCTGTCTGTCTGTCTGTCCGTCCCACTCACTGATAACACAGCCTCATTTTTCTCCCTGGATGGGGGAAGTAAATGGAGGAAGAGGAAAGGTCACTGTTAACGCCACGGTATACATTGAGAATTGGGGACTTTTCTCTTTTGTTTAAACTGAGGTTTGTGTTAATGTCTAGAAATAAGTTACTCCAGTGCTGGTGTCATCAGCTGCTGAATGCAGAACTCAGGGGAGAGAACTAGTCTCTTTCTTCAGAAGGCTAAAATAAGCAATTAGATCCACGTGTTCAGAGAAAGAAACTTTTGTCTTATTTGGTGTTTTTCCTACATTTGAAACTGTAATGACTTACACCCCCGTGTGGTGACTTGATGACAGTCAGTAGATCACATGAATATTCACCTGATATTTGTGCAGTCATATGATAACCTCACTGGCCTGTGGTTAACCAGGATCTAACGCTGACACACATGTGGGTTGTTGGAATAATGTTGTAATAAAATGCGGTTAGCAGA
The DNA here is from genome assembly GCF_000972845.2 of Larimichthys crocea. NCBI lineage: Eukaryota > Metazoa > Chordata > Actinopteri > Sciaenidae > Larimichthys > Larimichthys crocea. The sequence goes on along the minus strand of NC_040013.1, from coordinate 39,997,573 downwards.
GACTGTTTTTTATAAATCAAGAGAACAAAAAGTGCAATAACAAGAGAACACGTCTCACCTGCGTCTTGCCCTGCTGGCCGTAGACGATCTTGGTTGGGATGATCTTGGTGGCAGTGGACTGAGATCCAGAGCTCATGCCTTTGGGCTGGGTGACGATCATCTTGGTGATGGGTCTGGAGGCCGTGATGATCGCTGGCTTGGTCCCTTGAACAGCCTGCAGGCCCTTCTCACCCTGAGGTAAACACAGAGTCTGTTTGACCATCACAGTCCATATTAAATTCAAACATAAGTTTTATCACAAGACCACAAACAAAGCATCAAAACAGTATGTCTTTGCAACAAAAGGTGATTTATGTAAATGCTGTACTGGCATATAAGACATAAGAGACCATTGTGTTAAGCTAAGATAACCAAAATGCTGACTGTATCTTCATATTTAACAAACAGATATAAGAGTAGTATCAATATGAACATCTACCGGTAACTTGCCACCAGAAAGTTAATAAACATATTTACTGACACCTAGTGGTTCGATTAAAAACAGATTGTTAAAAACACAAACTGCACCAATTTTCATGACAAAATGTCTAATTTTCACGATAGATAGACAGATAGACAGATAGACAGATAGATAGATAGATAGATAGATAGATATCCTCACAGACAAGGAGTCTAGTCTTCAAGTCAAAAGTTGTGGCTGTCTTTGGAGAGATTACTAATGATCAATGAATCATCTCAACCACAGTGGTTAAAAAAAACAAGAGTGCTGTTTTACTGACCCCGGCATTTAAAAGTGTGGTGACCACGTTCTTGCCCGGCAGTCCTTGGATGGTCGCTCCCTTTCCTGTGGTCTTCTGAACCACAATGACATTTGGCTTGGAGGTCATGGGGATGGTGGTGATCTTAGTCGTCGTGCCTGCGGCAGAGGAAAGACAAAAATGTCATCTGATCTTAACAAAGCTGCACAGATTATGTAACAGATCTTGTCATAGAGTGAGTTGCTGACTCACCAGAGACGATGTTACTGCTGATGATCTTCCCACCCAGAGTGGCCAGAGACTTGGGCACCACTGTGATGATGCTGCCGCTGGTCGTCTTGACGTAGGTGGTCCCACCACTGGAGGCTGATATTCTGGCGCCGATGCCAGGGCTCACAGTGGGTCTTGTATAAGTGGCCTGGGTGGCTGCATATAAAAAAATATTGTTACCATCTAATAACTAGAGCTGGGTATTGAACCACAGTTCAGAAGAAGTGACTGAAATGTGCCCGTAGTGTAGCCTCAAGGATCCAATCAAGTATCAAACGTTTGATCATATTTTTAACGCTTCTTTGACTAGATTTGAATCAGTAACATTGAGTCATAACACTGAGTTTTTGATCACTCACCTGTGGGCTGTGTGACCAGTTTTGTGGTCATGATGGCCCCGTTGCTACTAACGACCATGATGGGTGAAGAGCTGCTGCTGGACAGAGCCACTGATGAAGGCTTGGGCAGGATTTTACTCGGCTGAACCTGCTGAGTGATTATCTTGACCCCTGTAGATGTCCAGGAAAATGGTTTATGACCATTATTATTTGAACAAACATATAAAAAGGCATCCTACTACACAAAGAAAGATAGGTGATCATATTATGTAAGCTTACCGGATTCTTGTTTGATCTGGATGGTGGGTTTCGAACCCGGTGAGCTGCTGGTGGTCTGGGTCTGGCTGACACTACAAGCTCCTAAAGGTGAACTCTGCAGCTGTTTGGGTGACTGCTGTTTGGGGAACTGGGCCAGGATCTGAGCCGGTGACCCCACCATGGTCTTAGGTGAAGGAAGCCTGGCTGAAGCCACCTTCACTCCAGCTGAAGCAGCACCTACAACAGTGAACATTGACGTCAGACTTTCCTGTGACCAAACAACCCCCCTCTCATGTCTACTGTCACGCTAACACAACAACACTTTCTTAACGTGCTGCACAGGAAGGACCTACATGATGCGACAGTTGACATGACCACTGAAGGAGTAGAGGAGACCACTGTGGTCACTGCGACGGTGGTTGCATTGGCGGAAGGGCTCGAACTAGCTGGGAAGACCACGGTCTGTTTCTGAGTGGGCGTGGTCAGCATGGAGGTGGAGCCCAGCTTTGCCAGAGCGGCATTGTTGTGAGCGTGAGACTTGGACAGGATGTTGGGCACAAAGTTGGAGCTGGGAGAAGTTGTCACGATGATCACCTGAAAGAAGATAAAACATTTATTATTTATTGTGAATGTACGATTGTAGGGAGCATACGAGCATGTGCACAAGCTCCGCTCACCTTCTGTGTGGTGGTGTTGGTGGTCTGGATGGTGGGCTTGGTGAAGGTGATCTTGACAGGGGACAAGTGGGGTGGGAGCGAGTTGGCGATGCTCTGCATGATGTTGCTCATCTTGGGGCTGCCGCTCACCGGCACCGTGATGTTCTTGGATATCTGTGGGGACACCTTGGTGACCTCCTTCAACATCACAGGCGACGAACTGGACGAGTTGGTTCGCCTTCGCTTGCGAGGTTTCTCGTCCTCGTCGGAACAGCTGACACCTGCGAGGGAAGCGGAAGCTGGAAATTAAGGATATCGGAGGGATGACAGCAGTTCTGCTAATGATTTTTTAGATGAATGAATTCATTGTTTGGTTTATAAAACATAAGAAAATGGCAAAAATATTGAGTTTAATGTGATGAATTATGATTATTTTTAGTCCAAAAACCAAAAGACATTCTATTTACTGTAATACAAAACAAGGTAAAAATTCAGATTGATCTGATGAGGCTGACACTCACTTTTAACATACACAGTGCTCCCACTGGGCAGCACCACCACGTTTGATGAAGGACTGGGTGGTCGTGGCGATTTCACAGTTGCTCCTATGGTGCCACTCGTCGCTGTAGCGCTGGTGGAGGTGCAGGTGGTGCTTGTGTAAGAGTAACATACAACCACTGCAGAGAGAGAGAGAGAGAGAGAGAGAGAGAGAGAGAGAGAGAGAGACAATTAAACATGTCATTCAACATCTGTTAATTGAAGAATCTTAATTAGATACAAAGTAAGACTGGCCCACCTTCTTTGTTTCCCGTTTCAGCTGGCAACAGAAGAGAGGCATTCTGATTGGCTGTGGCACTGGCCACGGCATTAGCAGTCACAGTAAAGGCTGTCTGAGGGACCAGCCTCGGCATCAAGGGAACAAGCCGGCGTCCTTCAATGGACCATTCGGACGAGCTGTTGGGACCTGACATGCTGAAAAAGATTCAGTCCAGTGGTGAGTATCAGGGAAACAACCTCAATCTGTAAGATGTTGCACATAACTAATAACGTTCCTACATGGCCAGGACAGTTATGGACTTACTGATATGCGATGGTGGTGAGGCGTTCATCGTTGACAGCCCTGCGGACTTCTGCACGATGCCGCTCTGTTGAGATACTGGACAAAAATGTAGAGCACATTTTAAATGAAGCAAAGTTTGTTTGCAAAATATTGGAGAATTGGTTCCTTTAAGTGACCAAGTTTTAAAATATGTAGATGCTAATTACCCGAGGATTTTAGTGAGTTCTCCCAGCAGATCCTTCTTGTCCTTTGTAAGGTCTCCTTGGGCACGCAGAGCACTGATAACCCCAGCGTACGCCTCCAGCTCTGGGAAACAGAAACACACATCAAAGATCCTTTTCTAATGATCGCTAGTTTTAAAACACAACTGATACACATTTATGCCCAAACAGGCCAACTTTTTATGACCGATGTGACACAAAAACGATGCAAGTTCAATCACGTAAACTCAATCAATTAATTAATTTGTTCATTTATTTAGTCTTGCGTGACCTTACCCAGTTTACGGAGAATTCTTTTGCACTCATCCCTGCCCAGGTCGAGGATGGTGGGCCATACCACGGGCATGGTACCAGTCAGCACTGGTTTCTCTAGCTGAATCATTGGCTGAGTGGACAGTAAACGATAATGCAGGTTAAGACAACACTTTAGCATAAACTATCCTGCTCTGTGTATTTACTTTAAAGAGTTCCTGATTTGTGCTATTTGTGGATTTATGTCTAGATAACTAGATAGTTATGATATTTAGGTTAAATCAATATTGTAAACAACTATGAATTAAACTATCTCTATCAAGCTATTTTAAACAGAACAGTCTAACTGAAGAGAAAATTTATACAATTACTGTATAAGGATAGAAATGAACTTCACTGCTTAGAGAATCTTAATTAAATGTACTAAAGTTTAATTACACTATTATTATACTATAATATTTCCTATAAACGAGCTTTTCTTTCTCAGAGGAACTGCTCTGTCTAGAAGCAATACTCATACAGTCATGCAGCTGTTATGCCAAACCCAGACGAAGGACAAAAGGTGCCTTGTTGAGATGTTATGTTTGGGAAGTGAAGAGCAAATGACTGTCCTTGCAGCGCTGATGTTATGTTATTTCTGCGGCATTAGATTATGGTTTATCTTTGAATTATCAAACGGTTAAAGAGGAATCGCAACATATATGTTTAAATAAATCCGCTACGCACTATGCTGCCTTTAAATAAAATAACAGTCGTCAAAAGAAGTCGTCCTTTAGAAGTTGGAAATATGAGCTCATAAATACACCTTGAAAGCATCAGTTTTGACTTCAGGGGAAAGTAAACAAATCAACACTAGGGAGGACAGCAAACAGGAGTAGCATGAGCTGCATTTGTTGGTATTTCCACATGCAGGACGGTGTGTGTAAGATTGCCTTAGAATAAACTACAGTGGCCCGGTGCAAGGTAACGAAGGTGACATGCAAATGTGTTTTTAACCGAGACACATGGGAGCAGTAAGGCACAGAGGCTGTATCAAGCCTTGGGCACACAGACAATACTTGTCAGTAGAATCAGTGTTGGTTTGAATTTTACAAGAAGTTTGTTGACAATAAGATGAGATGATGTTTGATTTGAGCTCATTTTATGACACAAATCAACTGTTATAAAATCCATGTGTACATGCAGAATGTAAGCTCTCATATATATTTCAATGAAGTCTGTTTACACAGACCAGTACCGCCCACCACCGGACATTTCAGTAACTACAAACACTGTCAGCGAACAAGGCCGACCACATAAAAAAAAAAAAGTGGACTTTTAGTTTAATTCAAACGCTGCAAGGTAGAGCATATTACACGATGTGTTCATGTCAAAGCTGTGCATGTTATTAAAGCAGTCTCGGACGTTTGAGCACAAGCAAAGAGACATTTGGTTGTTTTTGTTTTTGTGGGTCAGCTTCTGTCAACACAACGGGAAACGGCACGCAGAGGGGAGGGGGGCTACGCATTCATCAAATTGTCCCAGAAAATATGCAACAACGCTCAGATACATTTATATTTTAAGGCGTCTTCAGAGTAAAAGCTCGGCACGGAGAACCTCCAACGGGATAACACCAAGTTATAGTTAAAACCCTCAGAGAAACCCTTTGCAATGTGTGATGTTAGCGCAGCTAGTGAGCTTAGCTCCTCCTGTAATCAATGTCTTACCGTCCGTTAGCAGGACAACTTCAAGGCCTTGGTTTCCCCGAGATCAGAGCAAACATAGCTGACCATAAGAAATGCAGCTCAACTACCGCATCGTGTAGTTATTCTCCGATCAATTTCAGCAGAGAAAACAAAAGCTAAACTGCTAAAAAAGAAAGAAAGAAGCGTCTCTCTGTCCCCAGAGATGGACTGGTGTTTATGTTTTCTGCTAACTAGCTACGGCTGGCCTGTGAATGTATGGGGTCTCTTCTTCGTGTGTTTAATGAGGATGATTACATGCCTCCTCTTCTGAGCAGGCGCAGTGCCGCCACCTACAGGTAGAGTTTGTAAATGCAGCCACGAAACAGATACATAAAATGAGTACTATAAACAAAAATAACTCAGTGATGATTCAATTTGCAATACCTCTGTACAACGCTGTGACTTTTTAATCTATCTAGTCAAGCCAATACTTTATACAGGCAGGCCATCACAGCTCTTAAATCAGTTTACAGTCAACAGCAGAGAGAAGACACACAATAAATACAGCCAGTCACAGATTGAGCTCATATAAACGGTATTAGTTTTAACATCCTTGTTAACAAGGTCACTGGTCACTTACTTTTGTAATATTATTTTTATGGTCACTTACTTTTGTAATATTATTTTTATTATGGTCACTTTCTTTGCAATATTTCTTACACTATGGTCACTTTACATTACAATACTCTTTTTATATATCATGCCACTTTTATCCTCAGTACTTGTCTGTTTTTGAAGGTTGATTGTTTTTCATGTTTATTGTGTAGGTTATAGATATTTCTGTCTGTTTAATTTCTGTCTGCTTATTGTGTTTTTGTTTTGTTTTTTTGCCTTTTTTCTAATTCTGTAATGTATGCTACACTTTCCTCTGCTGCTGTAACAAGTACATTTCCCCGTGGTGGGAAATGTACTCAGGGCACTCTTTGTTTCTTTATTGTTCTCAAACACATCCAGATGCAAAGACCTTTTCCAAGACATACTGCATATTTTTACTGATCACTGGTCTAAAACATATTGGTAAGAAATGGCTGCTGATTTAGTTAGTTCCCTAATGCTAACTGTTCCTAAGTTATGATGGAAAATGTTTAAATGTTTAAATTTCATTTTAAGTAATACTAACACAAAGTTGTATGTAAAATCTTGTTTGGGGTTGGTGTGAGGAATAAACTGGCTTGTGGTTTGATAAAACAACGCAATGGATTGTCGATTAGAACAAGGCACAAACACAGGGGATCCAATTGATTCTCATTTATTGTTAGCTGTTTGTTTTATCAAATACGCAGCTCAAACATTGAGAATGAGGGAGGGTGAGGATGAAGCCAGCCAGCTCCTTTGTTTTCCATTAAGGACAAAGGCCTCACACAGGTGAGCTGGCTGCCTAAATAGACTTGAGAGCTCTGCTCCGAGGGCTTTCTTTCTTAAAAACTGATATTTGTTTAAGATATTTATGATGACAGACTAATAGAAATGGTTTGAAATAAATCGGCGAATTGTTTTAAAACAGCATGCTCTTGAAGTATGCTGCACTGAAGTGAACTTACATTTTACATGAACACTGAACTAACTTTGACTAACTTTCTTATAAGTTGTGTATCATGTATTTTGGCCCCTTTTCCTTTATTATTTGAGAAAACAGCCAATGACCCATTTCAACATTTCATATAAGATCAACACAGACTGGATATAGGCAGGATTTAAGAAACACTGAGGTCATAATTTCATATTCCCCAAGCATGACCACACCCACTTGGGAGATCGTTGACTAGCCCCCAACCAAACTCTGTAAAAAATAAATAAATAAATCAAAGTATTTCACATTTTATCTCTCATAGTTGTGTAAATATTGTTTCAATACTTTTTCTACACTTTTTATTGATTACAGGTCTTGTTTGTTCATTTGTTTAAAAGCATCAAAGTAAAAAAAAAAATCACCCTTAAACAATCCAACACGTGTAATATGTGCACAATTGTACAATGTAAAATCCCCTTCATGTCATGAAAACTCCAACCTCCCAGAAATATTACAAAAGACATGAGATCATAGTCAACACCTCAGAAGCTAGAAGTCCTACATTCACAAGCTACACTTGAAGGCAGCATTTTTGTATATGTCCAAACTGCTGTAAGTTTGTTGGTAAACAAGTTACTAAAAGACCATAACTTTGATATTTGATATTATATTATTCATGTATAGTGGTGGAAGAAGTACTCGAATCCCTCATTTAAAAAAATAATCAAAATCAAAACAATAATATTTGCAAGAAACTATTTGTAAAATAGGACTTGAACATGACGCCCTCTAAGAAGTTTAAAAGGGAAATAACAGACGTCTGAAACATGACCATGTCTGCCAACACAGTTTATTTGTTTTTGTAAATGTCTACAATATTGACATGACATTGACATGTTGTAAGTTCAATCTAAGTATACTTAAATATATAACCTGAGATGTTTATGATACTTTAGATTGTACTTCAGCAAATGAGTCATTTTTTCTTCTATGTTTGAATATATTTAGTTTTTTTGGGAGAAGAGACCATGTTTGTATGTTTACCTGATGCTGGTTATTGCACGTTCTCCCAAATAAAAAGAAGTATGTTCAAAGTATGATCTGAGTACTTCTTCCACCGCTCATCCTGTATAATATCTGCATTTAATCTGGTCTTTCATTGCTTTAAATATGCATGTAAATATATATGAATATTCATATTATTTAAAGGTAATCTCATTCCCGCAGCATGAGTATCCAGCTGCACAAAAACTGTGAGTACAAGTCAAATAAAACCACACTATCAGCTTTTAAATGTGATCGTCTCTGAAGTACGAGCAGTTCCTGAACGCAACGGAATGGAAGGTGGGTTTTTCTCCTCTTTTTACTCTTTTGGGCAAAGAAGGGGGGGCAAAGCATTTCCTTTTTCCATTTGCATCACACTGTGGGGCAAAGTCTACCGTACTAATGAGTGCGGATTAACGTGAAGAGACCTGGAAGAGGATGCTACACAAACTGGTTCTTCCAAATCAGCACTTTGACTGGACGGGAAATAAGAGGACAGAGTTCATTTTGGATTTAGCAGCCAAAGTTTGACGTAATTCTTCCCCGGACATCAGGAATAGTCTGGAGTGTCACCAGGGAAGTATTTCCTAAAAGGAAAAATAGAGATATCCTCAACTTAGACTTGGAGGTATCCTGAAAAAAAAATTGGATTAAGGGAAAAACATCTAAAGCAAGTTGTGTGCAGTAAATTCACGGTTTTCTGGATGTCTCCGCTGATGCAGACAGCAGCTGGTTAATCAAACACATTCACACCCCAAAGAAAAAAGTAGCACATTTCTTCTTTTATTGCAACTTAGTGGATTTTAGACTTCATCAGCGCCGCTGGTAATCAATATATGATCGATTTTAGGGGGATTTTCCAGCAACTCTTCCTTTTACAATAACGGGATTTAAAAAGTCTACATGCTGAATATAACGACTCGTCGACGTTTCTGGACATGGACGGACATCGAGGAGATGAAATAAAGGAGCCGTTTGAATAAATAAGAGTCAGACTTGTATCATGAAAATGTTATTTGGGTGAAGTCCTCGGAAAGTCGTAAGGGAAGCCCCAATGAGTGGCACACAGTCAACACTCACTGACAGGTAGGATACAAACACTTCTTTCCTGCTTTCTTATGTCTTTGCTATGAATATGACATGTTTCCCCAGTATGTATGAAGTTGAAATGGTTTTCTTATTTAAGATCGAAGTTTATGAATGGAAAAGACCGCTCAATGCACCCCCGCCAAACTCCATTAAAATATCTCAAAATTTAAGTTTTTCTTATTAATTAGAAATATCCATGACTAGCAGAGTGTTATATAAGATATTTTATGGTTTAATTTGCTGTTCTGGTGAATTCGGCAATCATGTGATCAAACAAAAAAAAAGTCCAAAGTTCCCATAAAGTATTACTCTTTAAAATGATTTGCCCTCTTCATCTCGCATTGTCGTAGGTGACGATGGCCTCTGGAATCGGTGGGGAATACACTTTAAAAGATGGGTTTTAGTAAATGTAAATGTGTTTGGACTATTGGAATCACACCGAACTAATTTCTATGTGTTTTTAGAAAAACTCAGATCAAGTTGAAAATCTACAGATTTCTCAATGGAGTTCGTAAAAGTGTCCCCCCCACCCTATTAAAACCTAAACGGAACATAACGGGACTCGGTTTCCCCCCCTCTTTAGTGGTATCTGATTGGTTTTGAGTGTTGATGACAGACCTCATTCCCAGCCAGCAGGGGGCATTTTCCTGGAATGAGTCATTATTTAGTTGTGGCCCCCAGAAGATCACTTTAGAGGTTTCTGCACACTTTTCTGTCCATAACCTGCAGGACTGGATACTAAAGCGCACAGACCAGTCTTCTAGCAAATGTTATGTCCCAGATACCAGGGTCTGAGACAATTTACTTGCTGTCTGGCTTGACTGAAACTGGACTGATTGAAATATCTCTGTGTAAACATGTACTTTAGTATTTAGGTAGTTGAACAGTCCCATGTCCTTCATGGAGGACCTAAACATCTCACATTTAGACCTATGGGTTTTCATTAGACTCTTGGATACCTTGCTGACACTACACTCACGTTATCTTATCTGGGATTGCAACTGGCTGCAGCATTGACAGAAACTAAAGTTAAAAGTCACATTAATCTGTGCACGTCAATACAAATTTGATTATACGATCACTTGACTCCCCCTTTATTGATCACAGTAAACACAGGCTGTTGTAAGGAGTCTGGAGTTTGTTGGTACCAACCTGAAACATTTTGGGCACTTCTGTTAGAACCATATGAGGTGAATTGTTTTTAAAGGTTAATGGTTGACTTTGAGCTTTTCAGATTCCATCCCACATAAGTAACTTGTGTATTTTTACACTCAGTAATCAGGAGTTTCCTCTGAGGAAACGCCAAAACAAAGGCACACATGACTGCCTTGGAAAGTCAAACAAAGTCATTTGATTTCTTGACCTTCAGCCTGCAGAGGACTCGACGGCACTCGTCTGCTTTTTACAAGAATGGACCTCCTTTATGTAGAAACAAATTCCCCGTAAAGATATATACAGTTTTAAAAAGACTGTGGGGTGGAAAGCATGATGTACTAAAGAACTGACCTTAAGGGAAAATGAAAAAAATGAAAAACCAAAGAACCATCTATGGTTTGTCAAATAAAATTTAAAGGAACAGTTCAACATTATGGGGAAACTCTTGTTTGCTCTCTTTCTGAGATTGGCTTGAGAAAATCCATATGAATGCAAGTCCATCACATCTGTCAATTTTATTGGTCAGTTTGTGTTATGTGACAACAAACTAACTGATCATGTTAGAAGCTAGCCAATAACTCCTGTGTCCTGTGAGGTAAAATTACTATTTAGCATGTCCAGTTTTGGTACTCCTCTGCTAGCACTACAAAACTGGACTGGGTTAATTTGGATGTTACTTTCAATGTCACAGCAGCTATTACAAACTTGATGATCCAGTCATACTTTCATCCATTCTACATTCTTCTCATACATTCAAAAATTTGTACTGATCCAAACCTCTGTTGGCTTCTAAGCATCTTAATTAAGCACCATGTTGTCCAAATCTTTTACCAAAACTGCAGTATGGCATTATATAGTCGTAAACTAAACCAATATAACAGTTTTCAGAAAAATATGTTTATTTTACTGTATCAACATATAGTGCTGTATCTGAGTTCCTGCCTGCATCTGTAAATGTTTTCATTGAAGCAGAATTTAATAAATTTGTTTTACTTGCAAAGTAGCAAATGCAAATTGAATGAAGTCTGAATGTGACTTGATGACTCCCTGTACTGTCGCTGAACATACCTCTGTGACGAGGTGATTTAGTTTCATTATCTTAACAACACGCTTGTCTGTGGATTTTGAAGGTTATTACTGAAACCTTTACGACCAAAAAAAAAAGTTGGTTCAGTTGCCAGGCAACATTTGTGCCAACTCCAGCAGTTGTTAGGTCATTTCTTGGATGTTGTTCAAGGGTTTCTCAGTGAGAAGAATTCAGTTTGAGCAGCCTGCTAGGTTTCTCCCAACATTTGTGATATTTTACTGTCTGGATGTGACAACACCCAGCGTGGGACATGTTCTTCTGTCTGCCTAGCCTTGAGGGAAAGACTAAAACCACCTTCTTTCCTGAAGAACATTGCATAAGTCATGTTAGGGTCACAGTAGCTTTACTAGCACAGCTAACTTAAGGCACAGTACAGGTCCCTGGAGGTTGGGTAAAAGGAGGTCTTTAAAGGAAAACTATGGTTTATTACAGCTTGGTTTTTATTTTGGTTGGCCCGGCCAATGCCTTTATCAGTTCTGTTAACATTGTAGTAATTGCTAAGATCTGGGAACACTGCACTGTTACTAAAAATAGGTCCAAGGGGGCAACAAACACAAGTAGATAATGGTTTTAAACAAGCCAACAGGTTAGTCAAAGTTAATTAAATGAGAAAAACAAACCGTAAAATTCTACAAACTGATCATTATCCTCATAGTTTATAAACTGACCCTGAGGTTGTATACCACTGGGTTTAAGATCATTCTGTTCAAGTCTGTAAATAATAAAGTGATCAGCAAATTGCACATTATTTTGGAAGTTCTGCTCTTGCTTGTGTAAGGAACTTGCTTCCTGTTGCATATCACAGTTGGTGTTTCTTAAATTTGTCGAAACAAGTCCGTCGTCATACCAGATAGATTCCAGCCTTGAACTACATCTACTGGGCTCTCTTGCCTTGCAGAGTGAGCCTACAGAGATAATACACGTACATCTGTCTCACAGAGGTTTTGGTGAAAAAGCAGAAATAGGATGCAGCCATCAGTCAGAGCAGTTATTAACACATCTATGATTCATTTGAAACCATCAGGCAGTTTAAATAATGACTCTACCTCCCCTAGTTAGGATGGGAGAGTTTCTTTCAGCTGTCTCTTCAGTTTAGATAAGACTAAACCTGCCAGACTCATGAATTTATTTGTTTGTGTTGTCAAAAACAATGACACACAGTTGAGCCCACAGTAAGGGTGATGCTTAGATTTAGGATGTATGCCAGCAGTACATGGACCAGCTCTTTTACTCTTTGTCGCACAGTTTTGCTGATCTGTGTGTTTCCTGCCCGCCGACCTCTAAACTCCCCCCCACCACCACCATCTCTACACCCTGTGGCGGGAAGTGGTGACATCACTGTTAAACAATGTCTGTCGGGCCCACCAGGCCACTGGCCCTTTCCTGACTGACACTGACACATCAGTGCAGGATGGCTACCAACAAGCCAGAGCACTTTCAAAGCTACCGCAGTGTAATATAACACTCCAAGATTAGCAGCATATGCCTAAATAGAGGCTCCCTAAATGTATCATCTCACCTATAATTTACTCTTTACTCTGTTACCTTTCTCCTCATTTCAGATTAATTTTACTGTTCTTAATTCTACTTAGTGTATTGTTCAGAAGCTGGATTTTGCAGCCTGACCTTTGTTTTTCTCTTCACTGCCACCGAAACTATGCATAATAAAAGTGCACCCTCATAAAAGAGTAAAAACAGATCCATTGGAGCACCTTGATAGCCAAGTGGTTGCAACGGTGGCCAAGTGGTTAATTTTTGAATTAACATGTACTAACATACATATTTACTGACAGTATTCCACTGCATTTGCGTTTGAATTTTCCCAGGTGCAGTGTCTGTCCATCTGGAAATAAATGGTAAATGGCTACATTCATATATCCAAGACTGTCACTCACATATTCATACACACACATGCCAATGGCTACAAAGGCTATCAGGCGCAATTTGAAGGCAACCATCAATCTGATCCACAACTGTTTCCAAAGTGGAATCACTTTGGTTAGTGATAATTCAAATGTGACAAACAGACCACTTTGTGATTAAAACACACTTTCTTTTTTGTTCTCTATTTTGGCCACTACCTGTGAAAATACAGACAGCTGGTGATCGAGCACAACAAATGTCATGGTTTAGCAGCTCTGTTTTATCTTGAAGAAATCCAAACCCAACTCTATTCCAGCATCTGAATTTACAAACCACTGGATAGGAATCGTGGACTTGAATGAGATGTGTGCGCATACAAAAAATGTGTCTGTGACTGTTTTTTTTAGATTAATTTAGATATTCATCACTGAAGACAAGTTTTATCATGACAAATTACCGAAGGGCAGGCAGGTCAGAGAACATATGCTGTGCAGTGAGCAGCACGAATGGCTGAGATGTAATAATTTCAGGTATTTAGTGATGAATGATTCAGACTTGATTCTGTCTCTGAGGGGTTTGTTGTCAAGACTTTACACTGTACACTGCTGCATAATGAACATATAGTATTTATATTACAATATTCTTCCATTAAAAAGCTCCAAAGGGATATAGCCTCCAAGATTCAAACCATGTGCTGTCAAGATATCAAGATTATCATGATTTATGGAGCCTAGGAGCTTATCAATGTATTATTTGGTGTGGATAAATATTGGAGATTAAACCTGTGTTTATATTAAAAACTGTTCTGTATGCCAGTGACATGGTCTTTATCAATCAAAGTTTCCATTCATAGACTGTAGTCATGTTTTAGAGCCTATGTTGAGTTTCTTGATTAGATCAGCCCTTGGAGTTCCCAAGCTTATATTAAATTTGAATGTTTGTGGTGATACACTGGTGGGAGCCAAGTGACGTCAGATGCAAATGTGCAATGAGTCACTGAAATGGAAACGGACGAGAAAATATTCACTCTGGAAAGCTCAGATAATTAACCAGTGAAGTTATTGTTTACTTAAAGTCTGGGGAATTGATCCCACGCATAAGTTTCTGATGTGTGTGTGCGTGTATGTAAAATCTGAATACTGACTTGCAGGAAGGTTAATTAAATAAAGGGAAAAGTTGTCAACAAATTTGTATGTGGTTTAAATAGAAATTAAAGATGCCATTTTAATTGAGTCTTCTCTTTTACTCCTGTTAATTACAAACATGTATGAAATTCATTTTGCATGGTTCTCATTAGGATACTTATTTCATTGGTTAAAGGTCCATGTGACTTAAAGGTCTTCACCAAACCTCTAGAGGTCCACAGTGCTGTTGTAATAGTCTCCTATAGTTTAACAGTGAAGCATTAATTTAGAACAACGAACTAAAAACTGCATCAACTGTCCGGGAAAAGTTGAATTGGTAAATAGAGATGTCTGTATTGTTCATCTTCCTATATAACATGAAGAAAAACTGTAAGGTAATTAATGTGATATCTTGGTTTGTGTGTTGTTGTTTTATGTAGCTTTTATTTAGGACATGTGTTGTACTAAAATAAATGTAAAAATGTTAAAGGGCATAGATAGACATAAGGCATAAGCCTAAATCATTTCCCTGTATCTCGCTTCATAAACATTGTGATCTACTCTATGTGTATTTGTAGCTTCTCAGGTTTTTATCTCCAAGCCTCTTGAGCTGAGTCCTTTGCTGTTATCGTCCCAGAAGAATTGTCTGGTATTTTTGGCATCTGAGACACAAGTAGATTGCTGCATGTTTTTTTTGTCCTCCTTTGATAACTCTGCACTAAGGAAAGTCTGAAAACATTAGCCACCAGACCTACATCCAAGCCGAGCGACACTAATACAATAAGTAAAAGAATGATTCCCTTTTATTGTTGTGCCAGTTAACTTTTCAAATTGACACGAGCACTTCCTTTTGTAATCCTGAACTGGTGAACTTTTCAACCAGATTTTAATGACTTCTACAGAGGCAGGCTGTCATGGCATTTTCAAGTATAACCTGCAAATTTATTGAATATTATCAGATATTAGAATATTCAGGGATTTTTCTTTTCAATGTAACCTGTTACTCCACAAATAATGTGTGCTTCTTGGCTTTGAAAGTAAGACTTAGTTACCACTGTAGGTAGTAACCTAGTGACTTTGTGATGCTAACGATTGCACCTTGCATTGGAGCAGATAAACACACTATTTAATCTATTCCTTTTAAAATGTGTTTTTTGGGTTACTAAGATAGAATATGAGAAATATATAATATGCGTATAATACAAAGTATACTAAAACTCTTCTCTCTTCTATACACTGTACCATTCCTGATGAAAATCTGTCCTGATATGACTCAAAAGTCATGTTCACAGAAGAGGTCATGTAATAAAAAAATGTATTCACGTTTCATACAGTCACATTTGCCAGCTTTTTTCCTCACTCCCTGATGTATGCTTCTCCATAAACCTCTTCAATGTGGGGTCACTTGCCAAAGTAGGCTACTTTTGTGATAAAGAGTCAGTAGTTAGGTTTTCAGGTGACTTGTGCCACAAGGTTCAAAGTTATCAAAGAAGTTTGTCTTCGTGATTGTGCCTTCAATCTCTGGAACTAAAAGCTCTTATCCAGAAAAATGCACTTAGCTGCCACCCACTGAGCAGGATGCAATTCGTCCTTGTCTCACCATGTCTTATCGACTGCTAATCTCCTCTAAGCACAGCAAGGAAGCTCCCTAAGTGGGCCATCCAATCTCGGAGAAAAAGACAAGGTTACCACATATACTTTCCTATTCAACATAATTTCATCCCTTTATCTGTTATTGTGAGTTTTGTTTTGTCTAGGAGTGGAATCAGTTTCATCTATTCAGTCTGGTTCATTTTATGGGACCTTGACACAAAAGGAAATTAGTTTCCTGTCTTCTGTTTGTCTCAATCTGATATCCCAGAATTTAATTTATATCATCTTTTCACTGCACCATGAGGTTAGTTTAGAAGGGATTGTTCACACACTCTGGCAGCTCAGTTGAAATTTCCTCAGCTCTGTCCTTTGTCTTCCCTCAAAGACACTTCTGCGCCTCCTCCTTCCAGTCTCCCTCCTCTGTTTCTTTCCCAGCCTTCTCCCTCATTCAGGAAACTGGAACCGAGCCAGAAACCCTAGTCTCCATTTCCGGGAATCTGTCCCACAAAGCCAGAGTATAGTAAGTTGGCACTGACGTGGGAGCCATTGTTAAAAGCCCAGGGCCCCCATTGTCTGAGGGAGGAACAGCAGCACAAACAAAAACCCCTCTTGCGGAACAAGTAGGAGGAGCTGTAGGGGGGACACGGAAAGGGGGACCTCAGCTATTAATATATGAACTACCACCGTCAGGTCCACCTCCTATGAGGGATATGCATTATAAATCAGTTAAGCAAATACCAAGAAAGAGGGAGGACATATAGCCTGTTCTATTTTTTTAGTCTTTTTATTGTTGTTGTTTTTTTTCAAATTTAGACATCAATAGCTTTGTCTGTCCACTTTTAATAATATCGACACAATTAGAGAATACTATGATGGTTGTCGTTCGGCAGGTGTGATTTTCAATGGGTGACTGCAGGAGGCTGTTGTCCATATGAGAAAAGATCTAAATACATGTTTTTACGCTAATGAGATGTGGATTCCCTTTATCCAACTTTTCAGGTTACTAATTGCCTGTACATTCATATTTTTGACTACGCAACATACCAGACTCTCCTGCTGCCATGGGAATTGTTATATGTTGACATTGAAAGTGTATTACATATTTACATTGTTAGCAATAGTACAAATCTGCCTATTCAATATGAAGCTACATACAACAACAGGGTATCTTCATTTAGCCTAAAGAGTGGAAACACCTGACTCTATCCAGAGGTAAAAAGTCTAGTTTTGTTGTCACTGAGATTTCCAGGCAGTTAGGAAGTCACTGGACACATGACCCCCCCATGCAATTTTACATGTCACTGCCTAAATGTACCTTAGTTTGAGCATTACTGCCATACATATCTTATGTCTTTTTTTTTAATTGTCATTTAGTTTTCTTAAGCGCTACTCATCAAAAATTTGCTTTCTAGTTCTTGTGGTCAGTAACTCTACAGAGATCCATTAAAACCTCTACATACCTGTGGTTTAACAATGGAAGTGTTTTTACTTTGCCTGATTAGATCTTTCTTCAAGATGTTCAGGCATTTACAAAATGTACATGGCATCTCCCCCACTCCCATCGTGTTGTATTTCTGTCTTTCGTCAACCGTATCAAAAAAGGTCATCATAAAGTCAAATTCTACCTGTAACATGGTGGTCGTCTTTTTTTTCATTAACATCGTTCATCTTTGAGTCATTGTCATGAAACATGTTGTAGAAGCTGCCACCCTAGGCAAGCAAATATTTTAGTAGTCTGTTCTCGGCATTTGTTTTGTTGCACCTGTCAAATGAGATAACCTTAATCATGCTTATAAGCGTATATTTGTTAATCCCCATAGCTGTGTGTAGTGCTATTCCTTTCAAGAAATGGATTTTAGCTACACTAACTACACTTGGAGTTTATATGTGCATATAACACTGATTACAATATGTTTACAGTGCGCCTTACTTAAGATACACTGCCTGTTATTGTTATACTATTCAATCAGCACCTTCTTTTAAGATTTGATGCATTTCCAAACTAGAGAACCAAAAGCTAAAACAACAGTGAGAAAGTAACAAAATTACTTAAATGTATTTATTTATTGTATTTTGTGTCCTCACTTTGTCTCTCTAGGACCCCAAGCATTCTCAACAAGGACCCCACAGACAAGAAACCTAAAAATGAGAAATCCTCTGTCTCCCTCAAACATGAGTTTGACCCTACAGGTAAGAGACGTATGCTGATTTATATTTTGTTTTAGTGCTTGATTTTTTTAAAATTTTAACTTTCTGCAGCCTTTCTTCTGTGAAGCACTTTTTATAAAACCAGTGTGAAATGCCAAGTGTTAGCGACGTGGCTTAACAGATGGTTTACTTTACCTTGCACCTGTTTTGCATTATTTCAAATAAACATTGAGTTTTGCTATTTCAATTAATTGTTTTAGTCACTTGTCAAGCAAAAAATGCCAAACATGTTCTGTTCCCGCCTTTTAAATGTGAAGTTTTGCTGCTTTCCTTTGTTTGATATTAAATATTTTGGGGTTTTTGACTATATGTCACCCATAAGCCCCAGGAAATTCTGCTTTGTATTCATCTTTCAGCATTAAGACATTTTACAGCCTAAAAAGTATTGATTTATCAAGAAAACAATTGGCAAATTAATCAATAATGCTCTAACTGAATTTATAACTTATAGCTGAATGAGTAAACTTTGCTATTACTGACATATACATACATACATCTTTATCTGCCATACATGGTCTTTAACACAGGGGCTGGTGAAGGGGAGAACAGAGATTGTGTGGTAGTAGGCAGCGCTCTGAAACAAGTTGTTAAGATGGTTGCCTGGGTTGCAAGGTTGACATTAATCCTTCCTGCCCTTTTATTCACCCTTGAGTCTTGAGGCTCCTTCATGGAGTCCAGAAGGCAGCCAATTATCCACTCAGGAGAAGGAAAAGGAAATCCAGACTAAGGGAGATAGTGATTCACCGAACTTCCTCAGTGACTACAGGAAGAACATCCCTGATGGAACTTTCTTGATTTAGTAGATGGTCTCTGCAGATTTCAGGGTTTTGATGAAGTAGGTGTGTAGGAATATGAATGACTCAGTTGAGTTTAAAAATGGAGGCACTAGTTTTATAGGGCCAGAAGGACTTGGCAGATTCAGATTGGTAGTGGCTCCTGGCACACTGTCATGGGATTTTTCAAAATGCAAATAGGACAGAATACAGGGTGTGTTAAAGGTATCCTGTGGAGTTTTTGACTACTAGTGGTGCTATGAAGCAATGTTTTCTACAACTACGAAGGTGACGCAAAATACTCAGTGTTGTTTCTGCAGATTGTTTGTGGCATTAATGTGCAAAACAAGGTACTAATGCATGCACAAAGGGAGTGAGGAAGATTGAAAGCTAGCAAATATGGGGGTTAACTCTGTACAGTTAAAACTATTGAAGAAATCAGTTTTGATCACATGTTTCACAAAGGAAGCAAATGCACCCTGAATGTTGGTTAGGCCTCAAGGATACACTATGCATTTTGATGAGGAAAAAATGTATGTAAACATAACCTTGTTTGCAAGAAAACTCCACACAGAATCACAGAATGAAGAGTTACTGAAGAACATGCATACATAAGTATCAGAGAATGGACAAACTGAACACTGGCTTCAGACAGGAACTTTTATGTTTTTCACAGGAAGCCACTTGTGGACTTCATGCTAAGGAAGAAAGGACAGGGTGTGGTGAGGGGGTTGTAATCGGCAACTGCACCCCTAGATGTTATTAAGTCCTAAACACAAAGTGTTTAAGATGTGCAAACAACCAAATGATTGTATATACAAATGTTTACTGAAACTTGTAAAGAATTTCCCCGTTGAGGAGATTAATAAAGTAATAAAGTATCTCTTAAAAAATAAAAAAGTTGTATTATTATCATATTACAAAGATTTAAGAGAGACAAAATGAAAAAGATCTCTCTCTGGTGAGTTCAGTTTTAGTTGGAAAGAGATCGAGCTTCTATTTAAAAACCTTTTCTGTTTCAGTCTCTTGATTTGTCACTTCCTGTGTGGAAGAATTTTTCCCACAAGTGACTGCACCAGTGCCAGGATTCCTTTAGGTTCAAACAAATACTATGAGATGAAACTTTCTTCATTAGTTTTGCTAATACTTTTAACTAACATTCATTTTTTGTAAGAAATGTAAAAGAATACAGATGTATGTTTTGAATTTTCTTTTGTTAAATAATGGAGGAATTATTTAAACTAGAGCTATCAAAAGCTAATATAACAATAGATAACAACATATTCAATATTAATGCCTTTTTCTTTGTTGGACTAAAACAGAAACATCATGAAGCCATGAAGTTGGATCATCTGACAACCAGTGGTTGCTTCTGTATGTGTGTGTAAATGGCAGGTCTTGTCCAGCGGTGTGTGATAATCCAGAGAGATGAAAATGGCTTTGGGCTGACTGTAAGTGGAGACAACCCTGTGTTTGTGCAGCTGGTAAAAAAACGTAAGTAAGGCTTTGACACACACACAGACATTTGTCTTTCTATACTTTTAGGCCTCACTGACATAATGCATCCCCTAGCCCTAAACCTAATGTTAACCATGACTGACCATGTTTTTGTAACAGTACATCTGTGGTCACTATCCTCACAAAGATGGCAAGACAGACACAAGCACACATGACCACATGAGACAAAAAGCAACAGCTCTCAGTCTTTTCTGTTTTTTTTGCACTGTAGATGGAGCTGCGATGCGAGCAGGTGTTCAGACAGGAGATAGGATCATTAAGGTGAGACAATGAGAGCTATGTGAATTAACAGTTCCTTCTCACTCGCGGGATAAGCAGCTGGATCTGAAACTGAGTTAAAGGTCTAGTATGTAACAGCATTCAGCTGGTTGCACAGGCTCACAGTGCCACTAAATCATACACACTGGACCTTTTTTAAATCTAATTTGTTTAGTCTCAGCTTTTGTGAAAGGGATGCGCTGATCCATCTTTTTCTCTCACGCTACCAGTTCAGATTCCTAAATGTGTAGTTTCTATATTATTTTTACTCTAAATAGTTTTAAACTATTTCTTTTTTACATTCTTTACTTTTCTGTACTTGTTTCTGCGCCTGTGCTGCTGCTTGCGTAAAAGCCTAAATTCCCCTCAGGGGGCTCAGTGAAGGATTATTTTATCTTAAACTCAGCCTATTTGCCAATGCAGATGGTCAGATTAAAATGCATTTATTGTGAAACTCATGCAGTAAGTAACAGCATTTGCTTTTCTTTTTTTTTCTTTAAAATTAGCTGCAGCAAACAAACAGACCTGAACAGAAAACTGTTTTCAGTCTGGTTTATGGAGTCACTGATTGTGCTTTGCCAAAGGGCCTCAAGCTGGAAACCAGTTGTTGAGGGGTTAAGGGTTGCTGATGCAGGGGTCACACCGCGACTGTAAAATATTAAAATGTAATAATAAATTGATAAAAGTTGAAAACGAACAGGCAGAAACATCTTATTGTATGTAGTATAATACAGTATATTTTAGCTGGACTATAAAGTTATGTCTACACAACAACTACAGCTCTAACCATAATATGTTAATAAATTCAGTGCTGGTGGTTAGAGGACAAGTTTGATCATTTTCTATATTTTTGTTGTAGTCACACGATCCCATGAAAAGAAATATGAAATTATCAATCTAATACATATTTTCTATTTATCCAAAGCCTGATATGGATGATTCATCTTCTCCACAGAGCTCCATTGTCCAAAATAACTAACATAATCACGTCAGTGAGTCACCGTGTTGCACTGCGCCACATTTTCCTTATCGTGTTTTTGGAAATTGTAACGACATTTTAAAATAGGGGTCTTGGGGCACAGAGCCAAAGATGTGGTAGGGAAGTCAAAAGGTATTGAGATGGAGAGAGAGAGACGGTTTTGGTAATGCCATGGGATTGTTGACAATAACAAAAATATAGGATATAGCTAACTTTTTTTCTCCCGATGCTTTTTGTTTCCAGGTTAACGGGACCTTGGTTACACATTCAAACCACATAGAGGTTGTAAAGCTAATAAAATGTAAGTACACTGTATCAGTTTTCAGACCATATTAAGAATATAATGTGAGCATGCCTTATAGTAGTTACTAATCAGTTTGTGTGAGGGCCAAACACTGTAGAATAACGTGGACATAGCATGTTTTAAGCACTGAAGCCATAAAATCTACATCTGGGCTGACTGTGATAGGCTGAGACATCTGTCAGTCAAACAAACTTGCCCCCAAACATACATCTGTATGAGCTTAGCTTTTAAGCTTTTTCATTTCTTTTGGAAAACAAATATTGAGATTTCAATTTGAAGGAAAATGTAGGGGTTTTCCCATTCACATGTGAGTGCAAGTGCCTGAACAAGACATATAATTCATGACAGCATTATGGTATTATTTTGGTCTTTTCATTTCTTTTATGTGGTCAGATGTTTCTCTGACGAAGCTCTTTTTCTCAGCTGGTTTCGGTGATCAGATCTTCACAGTGGCTTGGATGCTTTTGTATATCAGCATTTTTCTTTTTCTTCACCCTCCCCTCATTCCTTTCCCATGACTCTTTTCTGGCAGCGGGTTCCTATGTAGCCCTGACAGTGCTGGGGAGGCCTCCGGGGCTTCCTCATGTGCCCCTAGAGGAGGGAGAGGAGGAAGAGAAGGAGGAAGGGGCAGAGGTCAGCACACTCTACTCCTCTCTCTCAGTGCCTCACTCACCTGCACTGCCAGGTGGGGAGAGATCCAGCCATGTGACCAGCAGCCCCCAGGAGCACATCACCTCCTTTCTGCCTGATGGGGTAAGGAAGGAGTTTTTATATTTAATCATATTCATGTAAACATTTACGTGTGAGATGGGAACACTTTATTACACAAGATTTAGCTCTTACCAATAAGTCAAGGAAGCGTGCAGATAAATGTACAGTAAAACCTGTTTTCAGACTTCCTGATGAGCTCTGATGTCATTTTAAGTTCATATGAAGTAGGTTGTAAGTTACATGCGAGAATCATCCAACATCTGATTTCATCATTAAAATTCTCCAACCGAGAAAACTCTGTATTAAAAAATAATCCTGTAACTATAAATTAGTTAATTATTAATAAGTAACAGTTGTCATGAGTTAAAGGTAAATCAAAGTACCATAGATCTGTTTTCATGAAACTGGCCACAAACATGAGTGCAGTCCTTATTCTTACAACAGCTTGTATGAGCAACTTATAAAACCTGTTTCCATTATTACTATTGACCTTGTTTTGTTTTTATTTAAGTGATTAAACACTTCAACATATAGATGCACTTCCATATACACAATAATGCTACCTTTTTAAATATTTTGAGCTTTGATTGAAAGTTACAAAATGGGAACAATCTTTATGACGTGAAAACATTTTTTTCGTTCTACGGAGGAAGCAGGATTTGGACTTCTTTATTTTTTGTGTTGTCCCAACAGCTTTTCTCCTACAAACAATGCCAGTCCTAAACTTGGTGTCTAAAAAAGAATAAAGAATAAAAATATAAAGAAAAAAATACAGAAAATAGACTACTTCCCTGAGGAAAAGGGTTAGGGCCTTGTATTTTTTGTCAGTGTAAATGCATTTCTTGGAGGAAATACTAAAGAAATATATTTTTTTCTCATGTTAAACATAGTCCAGAAATGTATAATCACTTAATCTAATTATTCCACAAGAATAATGTAACACAAACTGAACAGACTGTAAAATCTGCTCAGTTCCTTTTCTATATACTGTGTACTAATGTAGCCCTACTAATCAACAGGTTAGTAAAAATAAATTAGACAAATAAAATATTCTAGCTGTGCAAGTTGCAGGTGTTTCTTTCTTTTTTTTTAATGTTATAGTTTGTGTGTAATTTGTTTTATGTGGAATCTGGATGTGGATCACAATGGTGAAGTAAAACTTTAATTATCTGAAATGATATTATTTCAACTGTGATAAGGTTCATGGTATCAGCAGCTTATCTGGCTGGTACAACCCACACAGCTCATTATTTTTAATTAGCTCCATCGTCTCAGTCCATTACCGCCTGCTTTTACCGAAACTGCTGCACTGTGTCAACGATTTGTACTCTTTGCGACACTGGACACATCAAACTAGAGGCTATGCTTTCAGAAAATCTTGTGTACCTGAACAAAATAACTGACAGGCAGTAAATTATTCCCAATGTTGTTCATCACGTTTTTGTCAATCATTTTCATGTTCCCCTTTTTTACTTTTTCGCTTTCAGTCTGATCAGTATCACTTCTCCTTTCCACTGTATACACATTAAGCTCCCTTCAATCACATTTGTCTGTTACAGGAATAATTGTGTAATGACGTGTTTTTCAGTGTATCTTTGACTATTTTGGCTCAGTGTTTCCTCTTTATCTCTTCTTTTAGCCTGAGAACAAACCCGCACAGAGTCAAAAGGCTGACAACATGCAAAAGATGCTACTCAAGGAGCAACAGGACCTACAGGTGCATTTATGATACAATTAAATCGGAATATTTATTACTGTATTTGCTTGGACACAGTGATTATGATATGTTGAGTACGGTTTGTCTGCCTTTTATCATGTTTTCACCTGTTTCTACTGTTTCTACTTTTTTACGTGTACTACACTGGACTTTTTGGGGATTTATTTGTGTGAAGTCAAAGGAGGAGGAATCCAGCAGGGACAGTGGGCCTTCTATTCATCTGAGGGAACAGGCTAACGCTATCGCTACCGACGGGACCTGGACCAACAATAACTCTGTGGGTACTTTCTTCGCCAATTGTGATTTTGTTATGATTTTGCCAGCTTCTCAAGTCAGTGTTGGTAGATCCTTTTTTTTCATATTAATTTGTCTTATTAATTTGTTGATAAACAAAAAATTGATAATGTATTAAATGTCTTATTATGTAAAAATGCCAACCATTCACTAGTCCCAACCTCTTAAATGAAGTATTTTCTCTGTTTTATGTCATTGTAAATTTAGTAGCTTTCAGTTTTGGACTGTTGCTCAGCTATTTGGAGATGTGTCCTTGGGCTTTGAAAACTTGTAGTGGGTGAATCTTACTATTTTCTGACAGTTTACAATCAATGCCAACATGTTTTTTTGCCATTTAATGACAGTTTAAACCTGTATTTTATGGAGTTTTTATGAAAATAACGAACTTACCAGATCAGGTGCTGCTGTTGACCAGTGGACATTGTTCCATAATATGTTGTGAAAGTACCCACGATCTGATGTTAAATACAACAGGAAGTCTCTCTGAAAATACTGGTTCGCCAGACTCCTTTGCAATAACAATCGTTTTTATCACAGCTTCTATAAATAGGGATGAAACGGTTGTACTTTCCAATCTCTAGGGATTTCCCAGTATTCAGCCCCAGACTAAACAATCAATTTGGCTTAAGTGTTGTGTTGTTCTGTGGGTGTATTAACGTGTATGTGTGTGTGTTTTTCTGTCTGTGTGTATTAGATGCATAGCAGCCCCCTCCCAGAGAGTACCGGCAAAAGAGAGACGCCCTGTCAGAGCCCGGACATCAGTCGGCGAGACGGTCTCAACTTCTACTCATCACCTGAGGCTGACGACCACCCTGACATGGTTATTTATGCTCTCACACACACATACGTACACAAAGACACAATGAAGTCTGATTATTACATATTTTCTGGTTTTGTAAAATCATCAATGTGACATTTTAAAGCTAAATTATTTTTTTAATGGAATAGTAGTAATATACAATACATATCAATGTATAATAATCTTTTCAATTTCACTCAGGACTCTAGTGCCCAGTCTACTGTGGGTAGTCCCCCACATCCCCTCAACCCCCAGATCATCGGAGCAGAAGATGACTACTTTGACTCTCAGCAAGAGCAGGTATCTCAAGAACAAGCTGATTTTATGTCACATTATCTTCATCGATATGATTATTTAAGCATGAAAATAAGAAAAAAATAAACATGTTCTCTTATAAGTTTGCTTATAAAAGTCTTATAAGTTGATCCTTCTGTCTCTCTTTGTCCATCAGATTAATGGAGAGTGTAGCTCTTTCCAGAGTTTGGACTTATTGAAGTCTCGGCCGGCTCATCTTGCAGTTTTCCTCCATCACGTCGTCTCACAGTTTGACCCTGCACCTTTGGTATAACAACCACACGCACATAATGCAGACTAAAGGTTTATAATACAATTTTAAAATTTAGGTTGATATCAATATGAAAAATGCATATACTTCTACTGTATGTTATTGTTAGTATGTTATTGTCATTGATAATAGGTAGGACAATGAATTTAAACTTCTGGTGTACCGAACAAATTGAGGACTTTGCATATTCTTAAAGAATAATAGTGGTGATATTTCATATTTTTATTGTGGTCTACAAATTCCACAAAGAAACCAAGACCAGATTGTGTTACTTCCCTATCCTGAGTGTGGCACTCGACCTCAAGTCCATTGTTTACTACTTGTGTCCGTGTTTTGAGGTAGTATAACATATTAAATGAGACTGGCAGCAATATAAAACTCTTTCTTTCTTCTCCCACATGTTAGCTCTGTTATCTCTACGCTGACATGCACAAGCAGACCAGCTCCAAAGAAAGTCGCCGCTTCTTCATGGAATTCCACTCACTCTTTATGGATCGAACAGCAGTAAGTTATTCTGCTTTTTTTCCTCAGTCCATTTTAAAGTTGTTCTTTGTATTATTATTAGTATCATTATATAAATATGTATATTTTTTTATTTAACTCTCATACTTTTTCTGTCTTTCCCAGAATCTTAAAGTCCCACTGCCAGAATCAATTGCTGGTGAAATGGGTAAGGAAAAGAAACTAAAATATGTATCATAACACTTCAATGAACTGACTTAAATTGCCATAAACATATCATATTTCATAGTTTTGCATATGAGTTCATATATGCTATTGTGTCTTCTTTATTAGTTGGTTTGATAAATCCATGTAGTCATTTCATTTCATTTATTAAGAGTTAGAGTTGTGATAACTATTTTTTGTTTGTTTATGTCTCTGTACAGAGAAGCGGAGGCTGGAGTTAATCCCAGAAGATATTTGCAAACAGTACACTCAGGTTTTACAGGACACACTTCTGCCAGACCTGCACAAGAATCTGGAAGATTTCAGGTAAGATTCACCACAACCATTCTGTCAACAATGATTTAACTTGAAAGTTTTCCTGACAGAAACCTGTTATACACTAGCTGTAAGAAGATAATATCTCTATATGTTGCCCCGTGGATAATGTATGCTGGGGTGCTTGTTTTTGTGTCTTTGTACGTGCAGACAGAAGCGTAGCATGGGTCTGACTCTCGCTGAAGACGAACTGTCTAAGCTGGACACAGAGCAAGGAAAAGAGGCCTTGGAGAAGGAATGCTCCTGTGCTGAACACATCCTATCCAAGATAGAGGATATCCTGTGAGACACTAAGCACACAAATTCCAGACATGTACACACGTATACTCAATTCCTATATTTCTTGTGTGTGTCTTAACTGTGTCGCTTGTTGCAGGTTGACATCACAGCCCACAGAAGAGGAGAAGTGGTAAGAAAGGGCAGTCCACGTGATATCTGTTTGACTTTCTGGAAAGCTAAAAAACTTTTTTACACCTAAAGAAATGTGCAGCTTTGACAATAACAATTAGCTTTTTTTCTTGACTCCAGCCAAACAATGCAGTATGTGATTCTCACCTATATGAAGCACCTTGGGGTCAAAGTGAAGGAGCCTCGGGGCCTCGAACATAAACGGGCACGCATCAATTTCCTGCCTAAGATTAAGGTCCGATCACTTGTTCAGAAAAATACAAAAAAAGCACACACAAAAATACACTTCATCATCCTGCCCACAATTACAAATGGATCTATCTGATTCTGGATGCTGCCCTTAAAGTGAATACTTTAAGATCTGTGTATTTTGTGTTATTTAACAAGCAGAAGAGTATCAAACCTGAGAAGGAGGGTGAGGAGAAGGGGAAAAAGCCACGGTTTCCCAACATACTTGGCCCACCTCGGCGTCTGAGTAGAGTGGATTCCACTTCAGGTGAGAAAACCTTTTTTTTGAACATCCCACTACCATAAATGCAGTGAGCCAACTAATAAAAGCAATGAAATCACTAAAACTGCTGTAAGCATTTAAATGCTAAAAAATAAAATGATGTGTATATGGCTTTGTGTGCAGTTGGTAAGGCTGTGGAGATGAACAAGCAGCGGTCACCAAAGCAACTCCCTCAGCCAGCCTTCGGCATCCCTGAGCAGTCTGACTCTCCAGCCCCAAATTCTGGTCGGACCCGTGTAAATCAGCCCAGTGAGGGATCGGACACAAGCACCCAATTTTCGCCTTCCACCATCTCCCCTATACACAGCTCGCCCACTGGTCAGGCCTCAGATACGAGTGGACACGACTCAGATTCCAGTAAGATATACCTGTTTCTCTTTCTCTAAAAGTAGCTGCTATTTGAATGGCGTCTGAAATAGCATGAGTTGACTAACGTATTGTTCTGCTATCCTCTTTTCTTGACAGATTTGTCTCCATTCTGCATCATTCCCAGACCGGGTGAGAGTCTGCAGTCTGGCGACCATCAGGATGGGGTCTTCAGTCCGACCAACACTCAGTTTGACTTCAGTCCCTCCAACCTGGAGCAGTTACAGGAGGAAGACCAGGAAACTTTCAGGTATAAAAAAAAAAAAAACATTAAAAAGATAAAACATAAGTAATAAATATTCTAACACTTGTTTAAGAGTAGTTTAAAAGTAGTGCCCCCCCTATAAATATACTCATTTCCACTACCACCGTAATCTTTGTAATAGCCTCTCTCCCTCTGTCTTCGACCAGCAGCAGGATGGAGGTTCAGTGTGCCGTGAGTTCAGCTGACATCCAGAGTGAAGACGACCAGGGAGGTGAGATGGAGTGTGAAGAGGATCCTCTGACCTGGCAGAGTCTGGTCAGCCAAGGTGTGCTGGCAAGCTTAACACCACAGGAGATTAAGCGACAGGAAGTCATCAATGGTGAGTCATTACAGAATCCAGAGTGTCACATAAAAATGCTGAAATATGCATACAGTATATATACATCCCCTTATCCATCTGTGTCTGTCCACCCTCAGAGCTTTTCTACACTGAGCGTGCACACTTGAGGACGCTGAAGGTGTTGGACTGTGTTTTCTACCAGAGGTTGAACAGAGACAGTATCCTGCCACCAGAAGACATCAAACACATCTTCATTAACCTGGAGGAAATCATTCAGCTGCATGGTAATCTCACTCACACTCACTATTTCCTGCAAGACACAGGGTTGAGAAATAAATTTCTCCACTCTTTGCTCCACAGTTTCTATAATGGAGCAGATGACGGCAATCAGGAAGAGGAGTGAGACATCCGTGATTGGTCAGATTGCAGATGATCTTCTGGCGTGGGTAAGACCAGTTTCAGTTGATACAGGAGCCTACCTAATTCTAAAATGTTAACTGACAAATTATTATGATAACTTCAGGGTTTCGAGCTTACCATGGACTCGTACCACAATAAATTCCTGTGACATTATATTTCTTTTTGTCTGTTGATCAGAGACATAAAAGTCCTAATTATTCACAAGTAATAGCCACTAGTCAAATAATGGCTGTGGCCAGCATGAATAAATAAAAGCAAGTTGAGTGTCTCAATTTTGGCAACTTTGCCAAAAGCAGCTATTTGAAACAGTTCTTGAATAAAAACAGTATTTTTGTTAGATAAGAGAAATGGCTTGGATCGTACAATTATGCACAATTTATTTAAGACAAGAGGTGAAAATGGAAGAAGGATTTAATTTGCATGAGCATAGAGTCTTACTAAAATATTGAATTTGATTTGAATTTGTCTATTTGACAGGGACAATGCTTATTGATCGACAGAAAATGATCCAGAGTTTTCCCTATTAGGCTAATTTCCATCTGTTTTGCATCTCTTGTTAAAGGCAACCTAAAAACATAACAAAACAACTTATCATATAAAATTCAGTACAATACATATATACATGGTGACATAAAACACATGGTAGTTAGCTGTAACAATAATGTGTAAACAATCTGTGAATCTTATGTTATGTGTGTGGACAGCTTTGGTATAATATTTATATATTATAAAAATCCACTGGAATTCAGAAGAATGTACAAAAGCAACTACAATGACCAAATGCTATTTTTATACATACACATTTCTAGGTTCTATACTGTTTCTAAAGTTGTATCAATAGCTATTTATGAGGGAGCTATAACATTATACTGTGAAGAGTTTATTTAATGTTATTTTTTGATGTTGAACTTAATGCTGCAATTGCAGTTACAAATGAAATGTCCATAGAATATATGATTGACATTGGACATGTAAAGTGATGTAACAATTGATTTTTAAAATGTCGCAAGCATTTATGTTTCTCTACGTAAATAAAAACATCAGTTACAGTAAATGTAACAAATGCCAATGTGTTGTCCGTTTGTGTGTTTATTCCAGTTCAGTGGTGAGGGAGAGGAGAAGATCAAAAAAGCAGTGGGAACTTTCTGTAGTAACCAGCCGTCTGCACTGGAGCTCATCAAGAGCAAAAAGAAGAAAGACCAGAGGTTCACTTTGTTCATGCAGGTCAGAACAACAGTAAACTCGTGTACTGACACTTATATTTGAAACAGTGATTAAGTCGGCCTCTCTACCTTCCCTAATTGTATATTATTTCTGTTTATTCTATTATATATCATATGTCACAGAGGTGTTAGAATTTGTTTTAGATTATGTTTTCTGATTTGTTCTCATCTCTTCTCTTCAGGAGGCTGAGAGCAACCGTCTGTGTCGCAGGTTGCAGCTTAAAGACATCATTCCTGTAGAGATGCAGAGAGTCACCAAGTACCCACTCCTACTGGACAACATTGCCAAGTACACAGGTATTAACTGCACAGCTGTACATATGACTGAGGTCAGGAGTTATGGTTGTACATAAAGTAACTCTTGGTTGTGTTTGTTTATCTTCTCACAGAAGATGGTGAGGAACGGGAAAAGGTGAAGAAAGCCGGAGAATGTTGCAAAAAGATCCTCAACCATGTCAACCAGGCCGTCAAAGAGGCTGAGAATAAACTGGTACAGAATCATTGTAAAATATATATCAGGCACTGATCAGCAAAAATTAAAAAGTAATTTGCAAGGGTTAGATGGAAACATTTAACAAGTTGTGTTCTTTCTCAACAGAGGCTTGAGGAGTATCAGAGGAGGTTAGACCTCTCATCTCTCAAAACAAGTGAAAACCCCATGATCCTGGAGCTGAAAGTAAGAAACTAGTTTCTATATTGGATAATCTCAACATGCAGGGCCCAACGTAAAGTATTAGACTTATGTATCAAATTAAACAGAAGTTGTAAATGTACATCTGATAAATTATTGTCCATAATATTGTAAACTACGGGTCAGTATGTTGTTGTGGGAATCATGAGATTATTTATTGAAAGTTGATTCTTGTCATGCAGAATTTGGACCTGACCAAGAGGAAGATGGTGCATGAGGGACCTCTTTCCTGGAAAGTCAATAAAGACAAGACTATCGGTACACTCACACACGAGTCATGAGATTAACATTAAAATCAACCATTAATGAATGACAGTTTTTTAAATTGATTTTTAACTTTTTCACCTCAATCTATAGTGTTATATCCCCCATGTCCTCCTTTCAGAGCTGTACACAATCCTCCTCGAGGACATCCTGGTTTTACTACAGAAACAGGACGAGCGTCTGATCCTGAAATTCCACGGGAAGAATCTGGCCAGTGCTGCCGACACCAAACACATCTTTAGCCCCATCATCAAACTCAACACTGTTTTGGTTCGCCCGGTGGCTACTCGTAAGAACTCAGAATATTTTTGGATCTGTATTTTGCATTTTCTGTCGCTCTGAATCTTTATGGTTTAGCGAATCAGTCCTCTGTGTCATAAAGTTTCTTGTTAGCAACACTAGCATCATGGCTCTCAGGATTGGCAATGCCATTTGTAAAATTTTGGTGTAGACTGAAATATCTGAGCAACTACTGGAAGTTTGTCCCAAAATTCATGGTTTCCAGAGGATGAATTCCAATTCCAATTTTTTCCCCAAAAAAATCCAGTGCCACCATGAGGTTAAGTTTTAGATTTTGAGTCAGATATCTTAACAACTGTTGCGATTAAATTCACTACAAATATTCAGTATCCTCAGAGGATGAATTTCAGTCAGTTAGGTGGTGCCCTTACTTTTTATCCAGCTTTTATTGATCTACTAGCCTTGTGCTTTCTTAATGCTGTGCATACTTTGGGCTCATTACGTCTTGTGTCTATAGTATATGTTAAATATTACATTGAACATGTAACTGTGTAATCATTGTTCTCATTTCTGTCCTCATCAGACAACAAGTCTTTCTTCGTGTTGTCCATGTCAGAAAATGGGGCTCAGATCTATGAACTGATGGCTCAGACAGTGTCCGATCAAAGAACGTAAGTCTTGCGCCACAAACAACGGCTGCATGTCACCAGTTTCCTCCACCTCATCCTGATGTATCACCTCCATTCATCCAGGTGGCAGTGTTTGATCACACAATGTGCTGACGCCATGAAGGCCAAACCTCACAACAGAGATGCACCTCCAGCTCAGTCTGAGTGAGTCCACTGACACTGCCACTTACTGATGTTGTTGTTTGATTTTTCTTTCATTATTTCTAATGTGAGTGTTTTTCAGTGCTGAGGGCGATGCTATTGAGATCATCAAACATGGGATGCCCAAGACGAGCAAAGATCCTAACAGGACATCAAGTGGAAGCATCCAGTCTTCAGGTAAGTGTTGAAACATTTGGACTTTTATTGAATTTTTTGATTGAAAGAAAAAATACTGATCATTCACTGGTTCCAGCTACAGATTTGTACTGACTTTCTGCTTTTCTCTAAACTGAATATCATTCATTTTACATGAATTTAAAAACCTGACACTTTTAAAATGTTTTTTCAATGTTTACCATCATCCTTTGAATCCGAATCTCAATACATTCTAGATAAGGATGCCACATCTTCTCCTGATGTTCAAGCTCCAGCAAGTATGAACCCCTTCGATGGCATGAAATCAGAAGACGAGGAAGACGAGCTAGCTGTTGGAGACAGACAGGAGGAAGAGGAGCTGGCTGTAGGAGACAGACAGGAAGAGGAGGATGATGAAGAGGTGGATGAAGCAGAACTAGAAGCTTTCCTGGACGGGCAGCTGGCAGACAGAATGCCCTTCCTGCAGGAAGGATCACGTCAGGGCATCGCTCTTGAAAACCAAGACCACGACACATTCAGTCTACCCACCTCCAAAGGTGAAGAGGCTCTCAGGACATGTAAGTTACATGTTAAAGGGTCAGTTCACCCAAATTACGAAAACATAATCTCACTTACCTCCAGTGGTGTCTAGCTATGCAGATAAGGGCGTGAAAGCAAGCGAGATGACACGTTTTCTCTGTCCTAGTGGCGATGCTGAAGCAGGCTGTCTTCACTCATATACTGAGCAGAGAGGCAGAGGAGGAGACGGAGGAGAACAAACCGAGCAGTGGCCCTGAAGGGCCCACTGCGACATGTGATGAGAGTGGAGCGTCCACAAGCTCACAGAAGGACAGCCCTCATCTGACTTCAGGACTGCCTGAGGCAACTGAACGCAACGGTGAGGCAACGTCAGAAAGTTTCCTGTATTCATTTTCCAATGCAGCGTTAGATGAGAGCCGCAGCCAGCAACAGATTAGCTCAGCTAACTGCCTGCTGGATATAACATCATATTTGAGAGAACGACATCAATCTAAAGTGTGTTTCACAAAATGTCGTACTATTCCTTTAAGAGTTGTTGAACTTTAACACGTGCTCTGTCTCTCCATCCAGGTGGGTTCATGGTTCTAGATTTTGGCGGAGGCTTTGAGGAGAGCAGCACTGATGATGATGGAGGGGTAGCAGGTGACGTGGGCATCGACATGAGAAAACTACTGTCCTCTTCATCGCAGACAGGGGGCAGCTGTGGCCCCAACCTCAACAGGCAGCTTATGACCCACCTGCGCCTCCTGCAGGCCGACCTACAGTATCTTAAGGTGCTGCGCATGTCGTCTTCAGCTGCTGCTATGCACACACACACACACATTATTGTTTACACACAAACCACAACAAGTGGTGGGAAATCCTTGCTGGAAGTCGCCAAACTTTTGTTGTCAAACTAATAATTAAGAAAACTGCAGATGGGCTGACGATGAATAAGATCACTGATAAATGTGTATTTTCCCAACTGGTCACAAGATAAACTGCTATTTATGTTTAGAGCACGAAAACCAAATTTCTGCACACTGTTTATGTTAAATGTTGCAAAATCGAATAGAAAATATTTTTTACACTTTGCCTCATTTCTCTATTGTTTTCATTCATTTTAACATGTGCACCACATCTGTGTATCTGTAGACCACAGGGAGTTTTATTGTAATAATCTTTTTCCAGGAGGTGGAGATGAAGTACAATGAGCTGCGACAAACACACAGTGACCTGGCTACTGACTTGGATGACAACAATGGTGCGTTTCACTTCTCTCAGCCACTTGGAACAATCCACATCAATGTTTTGTGCACTGTCAGTGAATCTTAACGGCTTTGCTTGATGTTTTTCAGATGGGATTCAGTGACGAAAGTCTTTACGTGCTCTTGGTCATATGAGTCAAGTTTCATGCTACTCCATGATCACATCCTTCCGGTTGGATCCTCGGCCATTTAACGCTGATGTCGCCCAATAACAGAGGCTTAATGTCTGATCTCCCACTTCAGGCATTTGTGACAATCAGGTTTTGATGTTTTCATCATTATAAGGAATGTTCTACTATAAACTCAGCAGAGAAACTGTGGAATCATCCAAGGACAATTCAGTCACTTTTTGGCTATATAATACTAATCACATAAGTTATCGTAAACACTGGAGATATGAAGTGGAAAATGGAGTGAAGTCACACAGATGTACAGCAGAGAAACATTAAGAAATAAAAGGAGACATGAAGACTGTGACCAGAATGATTCTCTGAGGATCAAGAAGGCAGACTGTCTTGTTCAGGACTCACTGCTGTATAATATCTGTGGATATTCAGCCCAGCACATAGTTGAACATGCTTAAAGACAGACTTCTTTGCTGAAAATCAGCCGTTAAATGCCAAAATGTCCTCTCACCGCACTGAGTAAGTTGTTAAAGTCTGCAACGTTCACAGAAGTCAAACAGGAGGCTCTAACATCTATTCCTACCATCCCCAAATGTTCTCAAAGTATGTTACATGTTGTATGTCGTTACCCTAGCTTAGCATAAAACTGGAACTAAGGTGGAAGCCTGACTGACTGAAAAAAAAAACACCTACCAGCATCTCAAAAGTTCACTACTTAACCATTTTTATCTTGTTTAAAGCATCATTACCAACAGAAATGTTAAAATTAATGTTTATATTATTTTAAAGGATTTTTTTCTCTCACTAAAACCACAAATTGTTTTTATTTATGTTTCTGTATGTTTCAGGTGTGTCCATGCATATTTTTGAACTTGAGCTGTTTCCTCCTACTTCCAGTCTTTATGCTAAGCTAGGCTAATCATGTCGGAAATCCAGCTCTGTACATGAGATTGACATTGATCTTCTCATCCCGCTCTTGGAAAGAAAGCAAATAAGCATACTGTATTTTTCAAAACTAATCCTTCACACACATGAATAACATCATTCAGAAAGGGCTGTAAGAGGCTTGCTCATTTCTTGTTAAGGTTGATAGACTTGAACATCATGTATTTGGGGACTTGGCCACAAATTTCCAATGAAAAATTAATTGTCCTGTTTGCAAAGTTAAAGTCTTTAACAGTTTACTGTTTGTCTTTTCGGTTTAAATGTAATAGCATAAAAATGAAACACTGTTTAGCAGCTGACTTTTAAACTTCCTATAGCACTTGAATGTAGCATAATATAGCAAACAAGATCTAAATCTGCCTACAGTTGACCAAATTTCAACCAGACTCACTGTCATTGCAAACAAATAAACCACGATAAACAGACAACAGATAAAATCAGAACCTCCTTCACATGTTTGTGTTTCAAAGAAATGACATTGCGTAAATGGATTACCAGCGCTTAAGGATGAATGCACATAGAAATACAGTTCAATCTTTATCATTCTCGCCCTCTGTCCAACCACTGGACAAGAAACTGCAGCTATAAAAGAATGATTCACATTGTGTTCAACTGCTGGTGTTTTTCTCTGATGCGGAAGAGCATTTAAGAACACAGTTCACCATGAATTGTATTTTTTAGAGTGTGCACGTGTGTGAATTTACTGAATTTACCTTTATTGTAAAAAATATTTTTTGCATTCCACACCTTTCTTTCTTACATCCACTGGCCTCCATGATAGTGAAGCGATGGACTAATCTGAGTGTAGTTTTACACCACATTTGCACATCATCAAACCTTAAAAACTAGTATATTTTATTCCTGTTAAATATACTAAGGATCCGTTGCAGGATCACTTCAGTTTCTGCAGCAGGCTCCTCGGAAAGGCCGTCTTCATCTTTTAAGACCACCAGCCTGTTACCCCCTTCAACCTTCAAAGATTCACTCATCACTTTAATAGTTGGACTGAGCACGAGCCACAAGACTGCACAGACGACATTAAGGCAAAATATATGAAAAAAGAAGAAACAAACCTGAAAAGACAACAAGGATTGTTATGGACTATTTCAATGTAAAGGAATATAATGTACAATTATGACTGTATATCAAAGATTTTGTGTTTTGTTTTTTTTACACCATGTAATCATGTAATGTTTTAACACAACTACTACTTACAAAGGGGGTTTAAAGTATCCACACAGCATTAATCTGTTTTATAAATGTTCTATTCAAAGTGTCATATTTTATTACATCGTTATTAACCCTGTTAACATGTTTTATATGAAGAGATTTTAAACTGATCTGTTGTTAAAAATGAAGGGAAAGACTGAAAAAAGTGTCATTTCTTTTTAATTCGGGTTTGATTTTATTTATCTCAAAGCCTGTTTGTGGGCTCTACCTGTAGCTCCACAAGTAGCATAAAAGGAACAATCCACTCTGAAATTAACAGTAAACATCAGTTCCTTTACGAGGGATCTTGAAAAATATTCAGTCAGCCTCATCAGACCTGCACCAACCTTTCACTGCTGTAGCTACAGGAGCTCATCAGCTCATAATGGGGTGTTTGTTTCAGCAAAACTTAAATTAATTCATTATATGTAGCTGGTTAATCCATCCATCCATCCTGGAATCCACTTTTAAGAAATGACATAATAATAAATAATTCCATGCTGTGTCGTGCCTACTGGTTTTCCATTATATGTTCATACCTTAATTGTGAAACAGGTATTATATTTATTTCTATGTGGTATCAGAAATGTATGTAAAAGTCTTACATTTAACATTGTAAAACCCTGAATCAAACACATCCTTCTTGATTGACCATCTGTTGCCAACATTTGGTCATCCTTTGGCACTAAAGTGGTTAATTTGGTGGTTTGGTGGTTAATTTTTTTTTTATATTCTAAAAAAAAACACATATGTCATGGCAAAACTTTTCTTTATAGTAGAGGAATTATACAGAATAAAGTTGTATTTTAAACGACAGATTATTAATTACAGTAAAACACCGTCAAACTCAATGGCAAAACCTTTATTTTATCAATTATATGGCAAAAACAGCATTTCTTTTGATGAAAAAGAAACTTTTATTTATGCGGTAAAATATGAAAGCTTAGACATGAAATTAACAGTACTAATATCCTTTTATCGTATTATTAGAAAAAGATGGCAACCACAGCTTTTTTTTACAGCACAGAAAAAGAAAACTTGTCAGTTAGTATTTACAAACTTTTTTTGCACCCTGGTTTTGGTATTCATCCCCAAACCTACTGGTTCTTACTGAAGACATAAATAAAAACAGGCCACAAGTAGAGTATATAGTTTTATGTCTGCAAGTAATGACTCAGTTGTAAGATGAACTCAAGGTTTCGTGAGCAAATTGACAAGATGGCAAAGAAGACCAAAAACATGCAGATGTGGACTCAATCAAAGTCTTTTAATACAAAACTCTTTCCACAGAAGCTTTATTTTAACAGAAAGACCATCTTATTGTTTTCATAGAGAATAAATTCACATGATTCTGTTGTAGCTGAGAACATGTAAAATATAAGTGAACACCGGTTTGGTGGATTGAGGTATACTTAAAAATATGGCTGATGGCTTTAAGAAAAGATGACTTATGGCCATCGATCACACATAACATTGATATAAATCATCATGCAACCCTCAGCACTATTTCACTGATTACTGCCGTGCATTGTGAATTTAGGCCACAAATACTTTCGCTACACAGATCACAAATAAACAAATAATTAATTGTTACAGCTCTAAAGTTGACAGTTTAGTCAGACATTATTTCAATCCACCTGTTTATGCATTTTCCAGTTTGCGCATTAAGAAACCTTTATGATCCTACAATGGTTAGCACTGTCACCTTACAGAAAGAAGGTTCTGGATTCAAACCCGCCAGCTGGATGGGTTCTTTCTGCATGTTCTCCTTGTGTCTGTGTGGTTACTCTCCG
The DNA here is from genome assembly GCF_000972845.2 of Larimichthys crocea. Lineage (NCBI taxonomy): Eukaryota > Metazoa > Chordata > Actinopteri > Sciaenidae > Larimichthys > Larimichthys crocea. The sequence continues at coordinate 39,958,951 of NC_040013.1, read as the reverse complement.
GGTACTTGGACTTCCTCCATCAACCAACATCCAAGTTAATTGGTGACTAAATTGCTCATAGATTTAAATGCGAGTGTGAATTGCTATATGTGTCAGCCCTGAGATGAATTAGTGCATGATCATTGTGTACCCCACCTCTCGACCAATGTCAGCAAGTAAAAGCCCAGCATTAAAAATTATCTGAAGAAATGTTTGTCAGACTGATACCAGGAATCAAGACATCAAGAGGACATCAAGAAGTGGTAGCTTGAGTTTGATTTTGAAAAACCCCTTTATGCCTCTAGCTGTAAAAACGTGTTCCCTGCAGAGTAACTGGATTAATTTCCAGTTTAAAGACAGAACATCATGTGCAATATAACAGTAATATTTCCTCTTTCAGTTTTGTGCCATAAAGCAATCCTATGTAAGCAAGCTTATGTCACATAAAGGCAGCACGCTTTGTACAAGCTTTGCCTTTGTTCCTGCAAGAACTTTCTTTAAGCTGCAATTCTTCAGTCACTCTTGTCTGAAAGTCCTCCTGGTTTTTGTGTGTTGATTTCTTTGAACTTGTGGTTCTCTAGCCACCTTTTATACTTAGCTCTACTTTTCTTGTAGCCAAATCTGGCAATGTCCACCATGAACACCCAGGCCAGTCCATACATGACCACGCCGCCGATCTTCATTATCAGTGTGGTCCTGGGAGATGTGATCTCACAGTAAAACATCACAGTGCCGACTCCCACTCGCACTGTGGCAAACAATAAAATAAAAAGCAGGTCCACAGCATCGCCCAGCAGGCTGTCGTACAGGCCCAGCTTGCGGAGGAACCAGCGGGTCTGCAGCAAGGGGTTGGTGATCTCACTTCCGAAAATAACGCCACAGGTTTCACAGCCTGAAACTCCCATGAGCAGAGCCAGCAGGATGCCCATGATACTTGCAGCATGGTGCGCCAGCATGACAGGACCCTCACTGTGGTGCCAAACACACCAGCACATATCAAAGAAGAAGTAGCCAAGGCAGATGGCCAGGGAGAAGGTCTGGAGCTCAGTGTTTTCTGTGCCTGGAGAACAGATAAGAACAGGGTCAGGCAAGAGTTACATTTCAGGTAAAAATGATGTCTGCTGTGTGCCATAAACTATCTTTGTAGATACTTGTCATCACTTACCTGCATGTGTGAAAGGCCAGGGTCCATCTATGAAGACGACATATGCTGTCAGCAGCACTATAAAGACCCCGTGAGACAAAGTGACTAGCCGACAGTTCCACTCTGGCCCCCGCTGAGCAAAGGTGTAGCAGAACAACAGGTAGAGGCCATACCAGCCAATGAGGCTGCAGATCACCTCCAGTACTGGCATGTCTGTCTGTATGAGACGATAGAAGTCATTCGACCATATGAATTGGCTGCATAATGCAGCTCGTTGCGCTTTCACTTTATTTGTATATAATTTAAATATGTTTCAGAATGTAGGTTACAGGTCGTTAAGATGACATTACACAAAGTAAAGAAACCCTTAAGCAATATGCAGACAGGTTTCTGTTTGTACTAGTGATATATTATGTACACAGGTAGTTAAAAACTGGTATTTTGTGTGAGTGTAGAACAAAAAGCTCAAACAAATGTACTGTATAAAACAAACTTCATATGTCTTTTGAAATTGCAAAGGAAAGACATTATATACTTTATTTTAAACCCATTCATTTAGCATTTGCAAGCAGTATATAAAAACTTAATAAATTGTTTATAATATACATACATGCAGTTCTAAGCAGTGTTTATTAGTATATTCCTAATATAATATGAATATAGTTCCTAATATCCTCGTCCTCTGGACGCCCCTAAGTGGAGGCATTAAAAAACACTGAATTATAGTGTGTTTGTTATAAACAATTTATTATTTGTATATCACTTATACATTCTTAATGGAGGGCTTAAAATAGAATAATAAATACAGACATAGAGTCATGTTCATTTTCAGCTCTCACCTCAGCCTCCAAATGGCTCAACCCTAAACTTTGCAAAGGTGCCATGGCCTGACAGGAGAATCTTGGTCCTTGGGGACCTATATGAGGTTTGTTGAAGTCTTTTAATTATTTGAAGGCACAATTACATCTGCTCTTTATCAGTTCTGGAAATACTTGCACATCCAACACCTACTGCTCTATTGGATCCCTCACAGCACCTACTCCTAGCTCCCCTACTGGAAGCTTCCTTACACAAATAATGGAGGTCTTTGGTGAAAGACACGAGGCCTCAGAGAAAGGCCCATCCACCCTCAGTGTGACTTGGGGGGTGGATCTCAACATGTCATTCAAACTTTAAAAAGACGTCCAGGGTCAGCCAATTCAAGATTATGAGTTTACTGGACTCCATTGAAGCTAATGTAAAGAGCAGGGTTGGAGGAGGTGGGTGGTATGTTGTGGAGCTGACCCCAAATACAAGACTCCTAGTTTGAGATTAGGGTGCAAAAGTCTGTATATCCTGAGGGACCTGTTGCTCCTTGATGATGTCCTCATGCAGAACGGATGCAGACTGCACCGATGCTGGGACATAAGCTCATTATTTCTGAATGGAAGGTCCCCTCGGCCCTCCTGTAAATCTTTGGTATAATCATTTAGGTAGACTAGCCACACTGGACGAACAAAGTGGAATGTTTCTGTTTGAAGTTCTAGATACATTTCTAATATCTTTTCTCATTTTTATTTCTGTCTGAAAGTGTAGAAATAAGCTATTGTTCGGTACAGTGTTTCGTGTCTTTATTTGTATTTCTTTCTTCCTTTTTTCAACCTCAGAAATAAACATATAGTTAAATTAATACCTGACCGGTCAAACTGAACATTATACTGTATTTGTAATAGCAGACCTGCTGTATTAGATCATATTAGATTATCCCAATAACGTAGCCAGTGATTGTGCAAGTACTGACTTCATCACCAGATATTTATTACATGTATTCTTGTAAATGTTTGTTATGAATGTAATTTTTACCAAAACATAATTTAGTTTGGGTAAATAACCCAACAGTAATATAAAAATAACACTATAATAATAAAACAACCACTGGATACTGGGTATGTTAGTGCTTTAATGACCTGTAACACTATTACAGAACATCTTACCTTGACTCCTGCTCCTCTCACTTCCTCCTCAGATTCAGGATACGTGTAGAAAATGACTCCAACAATCGAACACAGGCTCGGCCTCCATCACTGTTTATACTCCATAAAAAGGCATAAAGACTGAAGCGCAGCACATTTCAAATGGACACATGTTTACTGTCAAGATGACAGAAATGCCATGTGCAGGCTACTATAGACAGTTAGTGGATCCTTTATCCCTTCCCCCTGGATCTCAGTCTTGATCCTCTTAAAGGATTACAGTCTTCTCTGCAGATACCTGCTTTTAGACAGGACGGGTGGTACGAGGCTCCATCTAAATAACACAAAATTAAATTGTTGTTCATGTTTTAACCTCAGATTCTTTCATTAATTTGCATTTTAATACCAACTTCTGCCCTCCAATAGGTGATTTAGAGTCTCTCCATTTAAACATCTATGCTGTTACAAAACCAGTGTGCTGAAATCAGTGTGCTGCTAACTGAGATATGAGTTCAGAGCATATAATGTGATATATGTAATTATAATGATTGTTAAATGTGTTTTGTATGTTTTTATGTGTACTGTATGTTTATCCTATGTGTACATTTTTGTATGGAACTGCACGAGGATACAAAATGAATTTCAGTGTGGGCTGATAATAATATCGTCGTATGGTATTGTGTCATATTATATCACATCATATGGGTTTGTATCATATCGCATCATGTCATAATTTATCATCTCGTATCACCTGTATCACATAATATTGTATCAGATCTCATATAAACAGAAGTCAGAGTTCTTTTTTTGTCCAGTTAGACTTTTAGTCTCTCAAGCTGAAGTAATTCTCTCCATTAGATAAATACTATTCATCAAAAGTAAGTGCTTCTTTGTTTTAGCCTCAGTTATAGATTTAATATTCTCAACATTCATGTCGCTCCTCTCTGCTACTGCAGGTTAATAACCTGGTGAAGTGAAGGTCAGGTACTCACCTGACAGCCTTGCAGCATTAACCCACTTCCAGAGTTGCTCTAATCTAGAGTAGATTATTAGTCATTTATGGACAGTGAAACTAAGTCAATTATGTGATAGAATCGATATTTATGGCGATGACTGATGCAGTCAACTGTACCTTTTACATTGAACAGGGACATTTTGTTTACATGTATACAGTATAAAGAAAGTACAGTGTATGTGTGACATCACCCATAGGTTTCCAAAGCGCCATTTTGAAGCCAAAAATATGGACTGGTGGCTGCTGCCATGTTGGCTGTACTGCTTCTTCCACCTCCAGGCTAATCTAAATATAGACAAAGACGTGGATCATCTGCAGGCCTGAGGCGGGCCAAATGATGCCTGGGAGCTCAAACATCTGTAACATCTGTAACAGCACTTACCTGTCAATCAAAGCGGCCACTCTGTTAATTATGAATAACCTTAAGCCTTAATGTTATTTGAATGGGTGATACATAAAAATGAATAAAAATTCACACTCAGTGAAGTGAGTGTGGATGAATGAATGAATGAATGAATGAGGAAATTAGCTATAGAGACCAGGTTGTAAACATGTTTATTTCTGCTGGTTTATGGAGACTGACTTGCTCTGCAAGCTCTATGGATGGGTAATGAAAAAACAGTCATTTTAGTTGTAGTCTAAGTAATCTGAGTAAATGTGGCACCCCTTATAGGTATGCCTATAGTTATTATGTTATATGCTCCGGTCCAGCAGGTGGTGCAGTGCCTTTCTAGTGTGACTATTAGAAGAAAGAAAAGTAGAAGAAGCTTTTCCTCTTCCTGGGTTAACTAAAGGTAAATAAACACACGAGTATGACTTTCAAACATATTATCACTGTGTCCACCGGTCCACATCAGTCTGTGTACAGCAGGAGTTAGTTGTGCAGCCCGGGAAACACACGTCATAAAACGCCGGTGCACCGGGTAGTAAAGGTGAGTTCACCTGCACGTGGAGAGAGCACGCTCATATTAATGATAATTTAAGACTCCAGGAATATTGTCACACGTTTATTGTTATTAAAACATTATCTAAGACGCTTTATCATTCGGCATTAATCAGACACACCAAACATCTCTTATATCAGGATAACTTTAACCTGTGTTGGTCCCTTCATCCTTGTCAAGTAATGTTAGCAGACCACAGGACTAAAGGGTTAAAATGTGACATTTAATTAAATTATAAAGCTGTTTAATAGACCAGCTGCATGCCGAATATATAAGTAGACCCTAACCAGTCTTTAGAGGATTTAAATGTCCCCTTATGTCATATGTTTAATATTCAAACAAGCTAAAGTAACATTATTTGTAATATAAGTGAACCTGATTTACTTAACTGAAGCTGACTATTAAATGTTTTAAAAATGTATAAACAGACAAGCTCTGATTTCTTAATGATATATAATGACGTTATATATACAGTAATGTGTTATTACTTTATTTAATGCAAGATGTTTGCATGCATACACTGAATCAACTTGGTTCAGTTTGTAAGATTTAGGAGTATCTGTCAGCAGGAATTCAATATAATATTCATTAGTACGTTTTTATTAGTGTTTAATCACCTCAAAATAAGTATAGTTGTATTTTGTTGTCTTAAAATTAAATTAGCCTTTTAGATCTGCAGTGAGAGCGGGTCCTCTTCATGGAGTCTGCCATTTTTCTACAGTGGCCCAGAACAGACAAACCAAACACTGAACTAGATATGACCTTTTTTATGTTAATGAGTTTTTCTTACGTGTTTGGAAGAGAGAGCATGAGATGTGGGAGAGTATTCAATTGGTTGCAGTCTACAACTTCACTGCTAGTTGCCACTAAACCCTACACACTGGACCTTTTAATTTAATTTAACAACTTCAGTGGTGTATCATAAAGAAATTTTTGAGTATAATTTCTTCTGTTTCAGTGTAAATCATCAAAATAACCCCATTCTATCAACTTAAATGTTTAAAACTTATTAATGCTATTTTAAAAAACTGTTAAAATAGCATTTGATTGGTGGCTGGTTGGTGGCTAGACATCTTTAAATTCACTGCTGAGCTTTTAATCTTGATCATCCTCTTCTTTTACTTTTTATCCCTAATTTTATTTATTTTTTAAAGAAAATTACTTTTAACATTTTATTAATTTTATTGTTGTCATTTTTATGTTTGCTGAATTGGTCCTTAATTTTTATGCAAATGTTCTTAAACTTTTTTTTCCCGGCTTATTATTTATTTATTATGACATTTGATAATTCTATGGCCTAATTTTATTTATGGATTATCTGTTCTGCTGGATTCTGTTCATTGTTGTCTATGGGTTGTCTATGTTGGCTCTGGGAAGCACTTCGGGCTGCATGTTTGCATGAAAGGTGTTATACACATAAATAAATAAAGTTTGAGTCTGAGTTTTGAGCTATTGCCTACTGTTCCTTACAGTTATGCTGCTCTGTCTTGTCTCTTTCTACAGGATGGCTTTTCCGTGTGTGCGGCTGTGCTCTCGACACATGAGTGCAGGACTTCAAGTCTGTTCTTATGCAACACTCAGTAAAGCATCCAGACCCCAAGAAAAAAGCAGCACTGATCCAGTTTTTCAGTATGTCGGCCAGCACAAAAAGCCCAACCACAAAGTGTTTGTGTGGGGCTTCAGCTTCACCGGTGCTCTGGGTATCCCCAGCTTTGTGGTGCCAGACAGCGGCAGAAAAAAACCACGCAAATACCAGCTGACTCCTTACCGGCTGGAGACTGCAGAGCAGGTGAAATCAGTATTGCTCTATTGAGCTTCATATAGAGGCTTATAGGTTTTAGTTATTTGATTTTATAAATATATGCGCCGTATGATGCATTTTATGTCAAATTGGATGCACTTATTTCGTGCCAGTAAATGTTTTTGCTCTCTTTACTAACTGCTGAGGGATTGTGTTGTCATTTTAGACCTTGATTAATATTATTAAAAAATCGAATTAATAATGATCATTTATTTAACTGTTCCAGTTGTCTCAAATGCTCCATTAGATCAGGATTTATTTATTTTTGGATATGCTACGTCATTTTAATATTATATTCACTGGTTGCTAATCATTTTAATCAAGAGTGCCCAGAGTGCATATGTGTATAATATTTCACCCACAATCCCAGTAATAACCACAGCTCTATTTGCCTTTAATTGTGCACCATATGAAGAAGGAAAAACATTATGTCCTTGTATACTAAAGTAGCCCCAGTAATTTGCTGATGCCCTCTGGAATGATGAGGTTAAATACAGAGAGAATTATTACTATTATTATTATTATATAATAGTATTTTATTACCCATCTACCCCTGTAATATTATTACCATCTGAATGGGGCTCAATTATCAGATTGCTGTTATTGCTAAACATATTAAAATCATATTTGATGCTTATTGAAGTTGAAACATCATCTTCCATGTCCACAGTCCACTTTAGCACAGAAGACCATCACTAATAGAAGTTGGAGGGACGTGTTAAAATAGTTTCATAAGACTGAACTCACCAGCTGCTCTTCTTCTTCTGTTTTAGATCACTTCTGCTGCTTGTGGTTATGGTTTCACACTCATCGCCTCCTCGACCAAAGATATAATCAAGCTGTGGGGCATGGGCCTGAACAAGGACTCTCAGCTGGGCTTCCAACGCACACAACACAGCCGCCGTAAGAAAAAATTAGACTGTGATACACTGAATATTTCAGACACTGAGTATTTAATCTTTATTATGTGTAAAGTCCTGTCTTGAATTTGACATAAAATTAGAGTTCGATGTAACCACTTTGGTGTTTATATACCTCACTCTTGTACTGCAATAAAAGCCAAAACAACCAAAGAGCTCCTAGAACAATTTCAGGAAGAAAACACTGAATCGTTTAAAGAAGACAATTAAATATGTAGGCTTGTTAAAAAATAAACAAATACACAACTGATATAATATTCATTGGAAATATTCTGCTCAAAATAATATTAACAATAGCACAGTTTATTTGTTCTCTAATATTCTGTGTTATTATTATGCATTAAATATCTTCAGTTACAGAAAAAACAGCTTGACAAAAACAAAACAAAACTCACTGAAACTGTCTTGGTAAATCTTTACTGTTCCAAATAAAAATAATTTGGCTCCTCTCACTTGTTCTTTAGTTTAGTTTGTGTCTGACAGCGGCTCTCAGTTCTATAGAGGCAGGCCAATAAAGTAGCAAAATAAAAAAACAGATATATTTGTCTATTTATTATTCTGCTTTTTTTTCTTGACTTGAATCTTTTGTCCGTTCTACGCTTTGACCTTATAGTCCACACTGTTTGACTGACATCCCACTGGTCCATCAAATAACGATTTGTAACGTCTTTTTTCTGATTCCTCTGCAGTTCAGAGCTATGACTACGTGTTGGAACCCTCCCCGGTGGCTCTGCCTCTTGTCAAACCTCTGCAGACCAGAGTGGTTCAGGTTGCAAGTGGCCGCGCTCACTCTCTTGTCCTCACTGACCAAGAGGGAGGTAAGATTCACTCAGCCTGCACCGGCATGATGCCACACACACACACACACACACACACACACACACACACACAGGTCAACCTGTACAGAAAGAAAGAAGATAATTGCTATAAATCACTAAAGGCCTTTTAGAGGAGACGTGATGGCAGCCGAGTGTTTGTCACAGCTTGTGGGAAGAGGAAGAACACCTGGTATTGTGTTGTTAACAACCACCTGTCACACTGTGTGTCCTTTTACATCCGCCTCTCAATGAAAATGAATGAATCAGACAGCTGTTAAATCCCATCTAAAAAATCCCGTTAGGGTCTTCTTGTACATTTAATAAAATAGCATACAGATGTTCTAACAAGCACCAGTCAATGAAATCTCAGTTTTTAAAATGGGGTCATGTCTCTTTTGCTGCCCTTGACATTGTTTAATGATGATTTTTTTTCATTCATGAGTTTTTATCATATCAATTTTTATTTTGGATATTTGCCAAATTGGAGAGGCGGGCATTCACGTGTGTTTTCAGTCTTCACATGTTTTATCTGATATGCACTTTGCTGTTAGAGATTTAAAATAATAGCATGTCATGTCTCCCTCACAGTGTGAGTATAGGTTATGATTTTCTTTTACATTCAAAGATACTGCTGTTGATGGTGGTATTTTGATTATATTTTTAAGTATTGTCTGCGTAGCCAAGTCAACAAAGTCACTCTTTAGTTGAGTTCGAGTTGTGTTTTTCACATTTTCTGTGGTGTGACTGACTGTGAATAACAGGGCATGACTGTTACAAATGAAGCTCAGCAGCTGTCTCTCACACTCTTTTATGGTGCTAATTTATCAACTAATTTCATCAGTTCGGGCAAAAACCTTCCTCTGTTCACTGAAGTTGATAGGCAGTAAGAATGTAATTATGTTTTTTTATCTTTCAAAGGTTGCTTTGGGGCTCTAAATTTGACTACAGTCTGGGAATAAATGAGCAGCTTGAATATGAGAATAAAACTTTTAACATTTCACATAAATAGATAAGAAAGGTTATATTAGGGATATTAGATTGGTGCTCTGTTGCCATATTCACTGTTTTAAAAATCTGTCCCTCACCCTCTTCAATCACTTCACTTCACCTGTTTTCTTTCACAGTTTTCAGTATGGGCAACAACGCGTATGGTCAATGTGGAAGGCAGATAGTTGAAGATGAAGTCTACAGGTGAGTCCTGATGCACTTTGCACACTGTACTCGATTGTGTGTTTTCATGACCCTGTGAAATGATCTTCAGTTTCATTTTATCAAACTCATTTCTAGATTGTTTCTGTTTGATTCTGGATTATGTGGTTTATCTGGGGACATGTCGACAGGTTGTCGCCACGACTTATTTGTTTTTTTCACCTCAGTGAGTGAGGAGTGATAAAGGATGCAGCCAGATCTCTCTTCAGACCTTACACAGCATTTTGGAGATATGTCTGGCTTTCCTGGACCAGTCAATAAGTAACAAGAAATTGCAGTACAGGAATGATAATATATAATATCTAAAGATATATTGAGGTAAATTAGAACAGTCTAGTTTTATGTTTTAGCTGTAAAATTCCGGTCAGTACTTACATAATTAACCCAGTTTAATGGATCTATGTCAGAAAACTGTGTTTTTTCAAAGTTTGATCTGATGTCGAAGTGTATACCGGACAGTTTTCTTACCCTAATGATTTTGACTAACCTGTTGGCTTCTTTCCAACCGACAGTGATAATCTACAGTGTTGTTATTATCGATTAGCAATTATAGTTTCAACTACATGAACTAAACTATGTATATGATGTGTTTCTCCCATTAAGAAACAAGTCCATACATTTGTTAGACTAAATGAGACAACAGAGGTTGTCGGGGGCATTGAACGCCATCATGATGAACACTTAAGTGTTTGTAACTGGTCATAGCCTAGTGTTAGCTTTTGACTTCTGGTCATTGCATTCATGCTTCTAAAGTTATAAAAGTGGTGTTAATTTGTGGAAATGAACCAAACATGTAAGTATTATAAACTTATTTTCGCCACAGAGTTTCTTTTCTGCAGCAATCCAGTGGAAAAATCCCATTGGCCTTCTGTTTAGGGAACCAGGGCGATGCTTAACTTCCAGGCTGGCCTACAAAAATAGATCATCCCTTCAGCACTCTATTGTTCATCTCTGAGTTGTGTTCTTGCAAATGCAAGTGGGGGGTTGTTGAGAGAAGGATGTGACCTCTCTGGAAAATGCAGCTGTCTTCGAGTGATGGATCGGTTATTTCTCTGTCTCATGTTCAAACAGCGGCAGTCACATCATTCACAAGATAGAAGGCTTTGGCTCCAGGGTCGTCCAGGTAAGTGCAGCCTTTGTCTGAGCTGTGATGACAGATGGTTTTGGTTGTAGTATGTCTCATTTCCCCCCCTCCTGTTGCAGACCTTCAGGTGCACACCCAGATCACACACCATGAAGCTGGATTACACCTTCCCAGCGTACACATTATAATCTAATTTGGCTCTATTGTTGCTGCATGTCCTTCTTAACAAGCAATCAATCAATCTTCAAATCTCCAAATCAACCTTTGGATGAATTTAACATTTACATAGTAGTACATACTTGTAGGTGTGCCTAAATGTGGTTTAAATGATTACATTTTGAAATAATAAAGTTGAAGATTGATCTTTTTTTGTGTTTCCAGGTGGCATGTGGACAGGACCACAGTCTTTTCCTCACTGAGACAGGGAAAGTGTACGCATGTGGATGGGGAGCAGATGGGCAGACGGGTCAGTGCATGAAAAAGTGACAATAGTTTTGTGTTGGGCACAGTCAGCCCCACTAACCTTGAAAGCCAGATGAAAAATGTGTTTGGTACTCCACAGTAGCCACTTCAGCCACAGTAAAGTTGAACAGAGACACAGTTAACTAACCACAAACTATAGTGTGTGAAAACTACGCATACAGACTAATCTATGGATCTAATCTTGCATTATTATAACCTTTATTTAATTTGATAATCTCAGTGAGATCAAGACCCCTTTTGCAAGAGACACCTTGGTACAACAGTGATAAGACACAACACGACAATCACACACATCTCTAAAAGGTTTAAATTCATCCAGTGGGATGAACTTTAAAGTTCACAAACTAAAGTTTTGAAGCCTTTTGAGATATGATATGACTGAAGCAGCGTTAGTTGAAGACATTTATTACAGCGACAACGACAAGAACAAGAACAAGAACAACCTTTCTGTGTGGAGTTTGCATGTCCTCCCAGTGTCTGCGTGAGTCTCTGGGTACTCCAACTTCTCTTCTTGTTATTGTTATGTTATTCCAGTCCTCCAGAGAAAAATAGACTTTATTCCAATGTAAGCAAAACATTTTTATCTTCAGATTATGCAGCAGTTGCTTGAGGTTTAAAAAGACTTTCACATGTTTTCAAGATTGAATGATCCAGTGTTGGTGTCATAATCTGTGTGGCTTGCAGGCAGATATAAGAAAACGTTTTGTCTTATCAGTATTCATACTGTATACAAGAATTTATGTTTTGTAATAACAGGAACCGATACAATATCTGCGCTTGAGCAGCAGGAAAGAAACTCTGCTGCTGGTTGCCGAGGAACATCACTGAAATCCTTTAATAAGTGCAGAAAATGAAGATTTGTGGAAAGAGATAGAAAACAAGTGAATCGCCAGCTTTATTTGTGTCATTTCCACTCCTGATAATAAATTCACACTCTGTATCATTGCTCCTCGTCTTCCAGGTCTGGGTCACCACAACATCAGCTCCAGTCCGGTGGAGGTGGGAGGGGATCTGGCAGGGGTGGAGGTGCAGCAGATCAGCACGTATGGAGACTGCAGCCTGGCTCTGTCCAGAGATGGACAGCTGTATGGATGGGGCAACTCTGAATACCTGCAGCTGTCGTCAGTCACTGAGGCCACACAGGTGACGAGAGCTAATATGTCAACCAGCAGACTGGCGTGTAGAAGTGGTGGTGAGGGGTTTGGTACACCTGAAATGTGACTGCTCATGTGGCACAGGGAGTTATTTAACAGCTCTGTTGGGTTCTATTTCCACCTGTCAGTCACCTGTCCAGCCTGTCAAACGGTCTTTCCCAAGCAGCTGAGTTCACAGCAGTCACTAGTCAAATACACAAAGTATGATCTATGAACATCTGAAACCAAAATCTTAAACCACCTCTATAACTTTATTCTGTGTTGTAAGTCAGACAGATCAAACCGTCTTAGCTGCACAAACTTGTTGTAAATCGCTTGTTTTAACTTGATGAATGCCGCCACGAGGAGGCCTCATTCATAAAATTTAATCGTTAGCATCGTCGTCACACCCTGAAATCGCTGCCACTTCTGTTCATCTGTCAGTTGGTTTCATTCACAAGTAAAAAGAAAAACAGAAACAAAATATAAGTAGTCTTAAATCACTTTCACGAGTCACTGAAGAACAAATCTGTTCGTATGAGTCCATTTTGTGTGAGTGCCAACAAGAGAAAGACAGTCACCGCTTCATAGATGGAAGAACTAGTGAAGAAAGTTATTCTCCGTCACTGAGCTCTTGTTTGTCTTTTCCTTCCAGATCAACTCTCCCCGACATCTTCCTCTGAAAGGCTGTGGAAAGCTGGTTCAGGCAGCATGTGGGGGCACACAGGTGGCCATTCTCAACGGTCAGTTCACACAGATACACATGGAAACACAAGCGTGTGTTTGAACTGTGAAACAGTCGCAGTGACTCCACATATGGCCTCTTGGTGGCATCACAGATCACAGTTTTTGGGTGTGTGGCATCTATTCACCTTTTATACACTATGACACCAGCTTCTGGTAAACATCTGTGTAAAACACGAGCCGGAGCTTATTATCCAGACTCTGCTGTGTTTTGTTTTTTTTCTCTGCTAATGCAGTTTAAATGAGAGCTGAGTCAACCAGCAGGATCCTTTCTGATCCCGGAAGACTTTTAATGGACTACTTCAAGGGAGTGTTAATGTTCACAGCTATTCAAAAACCAGAGCCTGTATTTGTCAAGCATAGCTCTGAGGTGGAAATCAATTTTAATTTGTCTAAAATAATCAGTGATACTATTTTGTTGGCCTTTCTGTGTGTTTCTAAATCAGAAAAAGGAGAGGTGTTTGTTTGGGGCTATGGCATTCTTGGAAAAGGGCCCAAACTATCCGAATCATCGACCCCGGAGATGATTCCCCCAACACTGTTTGGACGGTCAGAGTTCAGCCCCTCAGTAGCCGTCACCAGGATCAGGTGTGGCCTCAACCATTTTGCTGCAGTGACAGGTGAGAACGTCTCAAAGCAGCCGTCGCCTCATATCTCATCACTCCATGAAATACAAGTTTACTGATGGCACTTTACATGGTTTCAGGGTTCAGCTTTAAAGATATCAACTTTCTTCTGTGAAACTTTTTTGTTATCGGCAAGGATAAGAGATGGAAACATAAAACGGCAAAGTCATTCTGTCTCATCCAGTCTGAAGTGCTAAAAGTGAGGCACAAATGTCTGCGGGAGCAATTTACTGTTGCGTCATGGCATTTAGACTGTTTATGGCACAGAGCAAAAAAAAAGTCTGCTGTCTTGTCTGTTTTTTATCTCTAAAGTCTCAGCCTAAAACAAGCATACAGTCTCACAACGTGGATGATGTGAACAACCTTGAAGCCTCTTTTTATGAGTCACACTCAAACAAGGAAATAACAGAAGTTAAGACAGTATTTATACCAGAGAGTTTGTCATGAAAATCAGGTATAGTTTTTACAGTTTTGAAATACTTGTTCTTATTTTCATTCATTATTTTCATTATCAATTAATCTGCTGATTATTTTTCAATTAACTCTTTTCTTTCGGTGAAAAGTCAAAAAAATATTTACTTTGCAGTGTCTTTAAATATCTTTTGTTCAAAACCCCAAAACAACCAATTGTTTTACCTCATCTTGTACTTTTTTATGTTACTTCATACTTTGACTGCACTACGTTTGAGAGGGAAAATATTGAACTTTTCACTTCACTACATTACATTTTTTAATGCCTGTATGCATGTTTTTCCACTTGTTCCCAGTCTTTCTGCTAAGCTAAGCTAACTGGCCTTATCTAACTCAAACTATTGAACAATTCCTTTTACGTGCTTTTACATGAGGGTCTAGATGTCCCAAAATGAGTTCATTAGTTAATTCAATAATAAAACATCTGACGAGATTACATTATTGCCTTTATCCTGAGGGGTTTAGATCTGTCTGATTAGTCTGGCCTTATAATGTAACAACCGTGAGGTGAAATATAATTTGGAATCAGATTTAGCTACATATCATATCAGTCAGATGTAGAGCTGCAATTTAAGGTTATCGTTGTTATTGCTTAATTGATAGAAAACAATAACAAACCATAAAGAAAACAAAAGAAATTTGCACAATTACAATTTCCTAAAGCTCAACAGTATAAGACCAAAAAAAAACAAATTCACCTTTTGTCACAAAATACAAAGAAAAGCAACAAATAGTTTTGACATTTCTGCTTGGAAATCGATGAAACAATTAAAAAAAATAGTTGCAGATTAATTTTTGTTGATCATTTCAGCCTTAGTCAGAAATAATCTGCACAAGTAGTGACTGATTAAAGTTGGATATCCTTAAAATTTAGACCATGACTACTTTCTGTCGCGTGTTGTTTCAACAGAGAAGTCAAATCTAAATCAGTTACTGAGTTAAAGCAGCAATTTCCCAGTTTTATCCCAAAGATTGTAATTCAGTCGCCATAAAAGATGACTTTAATACACACTTGCTTTCTGTCTGTCTATGTATAGATGTTATTATGTTTGTTTAAGTCTACTTTACATGCAAGTATTGTGTTTTAACAAACACAAAGAGTCTTTTGGTTAATAGTTTAAAGGTAACTCTTGTTTGCTGTTGTTTAGTAAGACGTGGTTGTGTTTAACATATTCGATCATCACGGTAAAAGGTCTGACTTGTTACAAACTGCAGCTGCCCTGTGTTGAGGCTCTCACAGCAGGCGCCTGGTCTCACAGCGGGCTCATGTTTGATGGTTGCATTTCAGATCGAGGCGAGCTCTTCGTTTGGGGGAAGAATATGAGAGGTTGTTTGGGCATCGGGAAGAGAGACGACCAGTACTTCCCATGGCGAGTAAGACAACACTGATTAAATATTAGTCATGCAAACAAAAGAGTCACTGGCGTACTGTGTAGAGGAAACGGCACGCCAGTTTGTGAACTTTGTCTGACTTCTTTCTTTAAATCAATGCACATTCTGTAGAAGTTCCACTTGTTTCTTTACAATTAAGAAGTTTCCAGCAGATTCTCCTCATCCCAAGCCGTTAAAAAGTCCTTAAGAGTAAAATCAAATGCTTGTAATGAAGTCATCCATACAAATTTTGTTTAAAAATAGCAGTATTTGGTAATATTCAAGAACAAAAAGAACATTTTCTCGGTGTGTAAATGGTCTAAAAAAATCCCCTGTAGAGATTTTTCAGACTTACATTACCACGTCTCCTCAAGACATTGTAACAAGATTTGAAGGTCCTGCTTCTCAATATTACAAACATAGTCAAACCAAAGAGTGCAAAGAACAATCACATATGATTTTACTCAAACGTCGACTCTATTTTCCTCTAAGTCGTGTCTCTCTCTCTGTGATTTACCATCAGGTGACTGTTCCAGGTCAAGTGGTGGATGTAGCATGTGGTGTAGACCACATGGTGGCGCTGGTGAAGTCCCTCCTGTGAGCAAGTGGATAAAAAGACTGGATGTTTGGATGAGCCCCCCCTCTTTCCCCGCCTCTGACCTCAAAGCACCTCAGGGAGCCGATCGGGGGCCACGCTGGAGTCTTGAAGCCAGCTGGTCTCCACAGGTGATGGACCCTCATGTCCCTCCGTCCTGCGGTGACGTCAGACAGAGTGCAGAGCAGTTGATCCTGCAGCAAACTGACACAGCTCACTTTATCTTGGCATGAAGGTCATATTTGAAAGACGTTAAAAGATAGTTCTGGTTCATTACAACTAGGAATGATTAGTTGATTTGTCGTTTTGCGAATAATTTTCTGGTCGCAACTCTAATGTGATGATTAATTGTTCCTTTGTTTTATATAATCATAAACTGAAGATCTTTGAGTTGTTCAGACAAAACAACATCTTTGAATCTCTGACCTTTTTAAAGACTAAAAGTAATGAATACAGCTTTGGTTTTATTTTCATTGTTCTGTTAACATTTTTGTCCGCATAGTTTCTACAGTAATTACTTTAGTTAGTACAATGTAATATAATTAAATATGATGGCCAAAACAAACCCCAAAACACACTTAGCTCTCAGGTGGTAAAAACTGTAAAATTGTTTGTTTTGTTTCCTCTCATGTTCCTTCCACAAGAAAATGACTGTGACAGAAATGTGGTCTGTGAATGAGGTGATTCACTGTGGAATCAACAGACTCTTGTCTCCAACGAGATGTTGTGGCACTCAGCAGGACTATGAAATGTGTATAAAAAAAAAAAAACGTTGCACCATTCGAAACTCCAGCAACAACATAAACAATCCACACAAAAAATGATTACCTCCCTGCCGCCTGCAGATAGACGTGAAGAAACTCGAGGGACAACACGTTTTGGGGAATCAATTTTATAACGTGAACTTGTGTCGTCTGTAACGTGCTTGTTGTAGGAAACAACAATCAGGACATCCTGATTGAAATGTGTGCCGTCTGGATGTTTCGGAGGATGATTCCACTTTCCCACAATGAGTTTAATGCCATTAAATACACAATATGCAACAGAGAAAATGACTTGATCTAGTAAATATCTAAAAAAAAATATGTATTTACAATACCTCATGATTTCCTTGAAAGCTTTCAGGAGGGGACTTTCAGCTTAACTGTGACCGTGTAGGTGCACACACACACACACACACACACACACACACACACACAACCTCACAAACGCTTGACCTCCGTGGCTAATTTCTAAGGCTTCTCGGGTGAAAACTGTGACCGCCAAAGGGGTGAGGAAGCGAGCTACAGAGCTGCTGGTCGCAGCTAAAAATAGAGCAATTACAGTTAATAACACGATCCAATAATGCTGTCAAGCAGGCAAGTCAGTCTGCAGTGGTCATTTCCACAAATTTATACGAATACCAAGGAGAGAAAAATGGCACAGTTAATAATAACATTTTATTTATTTAATATGTTGTATGGCTGTAAATATAGAGGACGACTTCTTTCTACTTCAGCTTCACATTTCAAAGGGAAATATTGTACTTTCTATTTCACTACAATTATCTCACAGCTTTAATCACTAGTTACTTTACAAATTAAGATTTTTGCATACAGAACATGCAAAAACATACAGACAGTATTTTAAAATGTAATATTAATGTGTTTTCTATGAAATTATCCTTTTAATTCTTTTAATTTATTTGAAATATTTTAGAGGTTGGCATTGTTGTTTTGATGAAATGAGCATTGTTAAGGTGCCACCTTGGGCTCTGGGTAATTATGATGGCATTTTTCAATCTAGTTAGGATTTTTACAAACCAAACAATCGATTAAAGGACAAGTCTTGTAGGATTTAGTGGGTCATTGATTATTGCAAATCCTTGTCGTCTTTTTTCTAGCGTGAAGGAGAAGCAATGGTTGTTGTAGAATGTGCAAAAAAAAAAATAAAAAAAATGGGAAAGGTCCCAGTGTTTGGACGACTGTAGAAACATAGCATGGTTCAACATGTCAGAAATAGGAGCCACGAGTAAAAACATTCAAAAACACTGATGAATGTTAAATTCCATTCCTGCTAGTACTAACAGAGTGTGTTACTTGAATACTTCCTCCTCCTCTGATGGACAGTTTCATTCTCACAGCACAGTGACTGTGGCTGAGGTCAGTGCAGTCACCCTGCTTCTGTTCTACTGTGCTCTCCACTGTTGACTTCCTGTATTTTGGGGCCATTCATCATTGTGACAACTCGAGGGCCCTCAGAGGCTATGGAAATGTATTTACGACAAACCTACTGAGTGAGCATAAAACAATCCAACCTGTGATCAATCTGCGAGAACACTCGGGGATGAATTATAAGTACAAAATACGTTTTTTTATTCCTCCAGATGGTTTGTCACATTCAGAGCATTTGAGAATAAGATACTTTTAATTGATACTAAAACATCTATCAGAATGGAGTTTTACTTGTAGGTCAAACCCAACTATTTTAACTCTTTTTGAATTTAGTGAGCAATGAAATCCCTACTGCTGATGATAAAATATTCTTATATATCTATACTTTTGTTACCCATAATTCTGTCCTTGCTTGCTCTTAAAACTTATTCTGTGCTTACACATCTGCCCATCTGGTTTAATATAAGAAGCACTAAAGTCTGTGATGATGCTGAACCAAAAGGCTTCCACAGAAGTCCATCCTGTTGAGATCATGTTAAAGGTGCCCTGTGATCAACAGCTCTTGGATAAGGCATGCACACTGATGTAGCCACATGCTACATTTATTTTTATAAAAAACATCAGTCCGTTCTTTGGGTCAATCACACAACAATAACTTAAGTGATTGGCGTCTGTGGTACTTTTTTAAATTAGTTCAAATATTTATTTTTTTTACCATACTGTAGACTCAACAATGGTACCTCCCTCTAGTGGTAGGGCTTGGTAGTGTTACTTGGAGGACTGCCTGAAATGTATTTTTATGTTAAATGACATAATACTATCAAATATGTCAAATTATACTTCAGTAAATGAGTAAAAGTTGGTTGTACTACTAGCAGAAACCTTTTGTTTAAAACTTGTTGAGCTACAATAGTGGTAATAATCTTAACCATAATATATAAAAAATTGTATTCTAGTAAGTATTTCTGAGTATTTTTACTTAAAAAACAGACAATACATAAGTAATAAGAGTTACTTCCACCTCTGTATGTAAGTTGGCAAGTCAGCAAGACTCAGAGCTGAGCTGTCGGACATTATGTAAGGAGAAAGATGATCATGATAAGAAAAAAACAAACAAAATAAACATACCATGTCCGCTCCTTTCACCCTTTATGCAGAGGGGGTTTCTGCAGCTGGAACAGCCTTCCACCACCTCTACCTCCTCCTCCACCACCTCCTCCTGTGTCTGTGTGCTGAAGTGAGCTGAAGCAGAGAAAAGATGGCATGTGGAGGCACCCGCACAGAGGTACAAGGACCTGGCTGTTCTCTGCTTTGTTTACTCGGGTCAAATAATACAGACAACTGATATACCTGCAGTCTTCCCTCCTGTCGTCCATCTGCTGCAGGCTGGAGTGGACAAAGAGTATTAGTGAAGTGGAGAAGATACTGACAGAAAGACAGGCGTGTCTATTAAATGTTTGTTTCACATGAAGTCTAAAATTGCATCATAAGTACATGTGGGAAACCTCACTAGCTGCCCCTAGAGGCTGAAGTGGACACTGATTGATTTGGTTGAGGGTTTGCTGTTATGAAGATTCTAGGCATTTAAGTGAGACTAATATAGTGGAAAGCTGACAGAGAGCCCAAAATGAACTAGTTAATCCTCAGGGGAGCGTGAACATGCTCAGTAGCATTCACATCAATCTGCACATTCGATTTTTAGAGATTTAGAGCATTTCTTAGAGATTAAGAGTTTAAAGCATCACTGATTAAGATTAAGGAACATCCTCTAATATCATCAGGATTCATCTTCAGGGGATCATGCATACCAAGTTGGAATATTATACATTTTTTTACATTTAAAGATTTTAATATTCTCTAGTAAGTTTTTTTAAAATGTACTTATTTACTTACTTACATATTTATCCAATATTTTGCTTGTGTCTTGTGTCTCACTGGTGGAAAACAAGTCCCTGTTGAATTGATGTAGTGCAGATGTAACAAACATTGCCACAGAAAGTCTCAGCAACATCACTGCTGCTGTTCACGCTTGACAGATGACATCCTTCACTTCCAGTTTGTGTTCAGACTTTGTAAAATCCCTGCCACATGTGCTAGTCTGTTCCCTTGAACGTTACTTTTCATTAGCTAATGATATTAATGTGCTGTTAATGACTGTAAATGTTCTTGTATAGTACTGATACTGTGTTTTGGCATTCTTTTAGCTCTGTAAATGTGTAGGGTCATGGTGGAGAAAGTATTCAGATCTTTAACTTAAGATAAAGTACTTAAAATTATGCATTAATGTAAAAACAGGATTTTACTGCTGTAGTTAGTTGAGGTGGAGCTCATTTCTAATTATTTTGTATAAAACTGCAACTGATTACCTAAACATTATAAAATAAATAGTTTTTACATTAAGTAGTGGACATTTGGGTTCTGCTCAAAGCTTTCTGTTTATTTAAAGGACGCTTTGATTGTTGAGTCTCTGTAAATAATATTTACACTCTAGACCTGCGCTATATGCAAAGTATCATGAGAAAACTTCTGTTGTGATTTGGTGCTATATAAATAAAATTGTATTTATTTTTTGATTAACTAATCATTTCAGACATTTCATAAGCTCTTTATGTGTTTTGCATGCTAACATCTTAATTTGTGAAGTTAATAAAGCTGTGAGATATTTGGAGTGAAGTTAAAAGTACAATATTTCCCCTCTGAAATGTAGTGGAAAGAGAAAAAAAGTAGCATGAAAACAAGTACTTTACCAAGTAACATTCCACCAATGGTGAAACAAAGCGTTTTCCAATTTTTCTGCCAAACTTTGATTGAAAAATGAGTTTTTCAGCTGATCTTGAGGCTCTGACGACCAGATTGGGCAGAGATGTCACCAGTTTATTGATTAAAGTACACATTGGGAGCAAATAACAGTGAGAAGACAATCCCCGTTTGTTAAGTAAAGACAGTAAAAATGACACAGTGGTGAAAACTGAACACTCAACAAGCTCCACGTCCCCCCACCCCCAAAAAAAGCTTGTTTATTTTTTTTCCACACAAGAAGCTCCAAATGAAAAAGCTTTTTTCTCTTTGAAATGGAATCAGAAGAAATATCACCGTCTTCATGTTTTAACACTGATAAACAGGGTTCCTACTAATCACATCTGAAGATAAGATCAGAAGAAGAAAGATTGTTAGATGCAAGAAAAATAGAATCACCAAATGCTTAAGACCAACAGAAATCTCACCATCTGGACAGGTTCTTTTGAAAGTAAATAGCCCTCCCCATTTTCACATCAGTACAGCAGGCCTGTGGGGGTGGAACCTGCATTAAAGTGCAGACTGGGGGCAGGGGAGGGGCAGCTTCAAGACCTAAATGGACACCAGGGCTTGGAGGGAAAAGTTCCTTCCCTGTGTGAACCTTAGCTTATGTTTAGCATTCTTGCACCCAGTCATTATTCTAGTACATTGTCAAAGTGGCTCAGTAATTTATTACTATTGATGCACATTTTCATCATTGCATTTTACCATCAGGTCTTACTGTGGGTTCACACTGTGAGCAACACGATCATCGAAAGTGTATCTATTATGTATTTCATGACAAGCAAGCGTTTATCTGTCCAGAGAGAAAAAAAGGTTGAGGCCTATAAAAACTGCAAAATGTTGATGATACTTTTCTGTTGTTTTCAGATTAAACAAATGAGATACAATGTGTTATTATTAATGTATGTTTCCCACCAAGAGGAGTTGGGAGTGGTTTCAAACCCCTCACATAACTCTCTTCATGACTACGATAGTTCTGGATCCTCATGAGGTAAGATCACCTTTTCTAATGTCAGGGTTGATTTTAAGCTCTTAAGTCTTACAAATATGTATTTATATGATAAAACTACTGCAAAAGGAAACCTACTGGATTTTCAAATATGATGTCCTGGTCTGAATGGACTATAGACCCATGTACTCATTACTGTGACTACACTATAGTGATAAGAATTGTATAGATATTATTGTGGTTACATTTTTCTTCTTTCTTGATGCTAACATTTTTATATTGCTGTGACCTTTGTAGCTTAAAATGGTTTTGACCTCAGCGAGTGAAATGTTTTTTTAATTTAATTTTCTGACCCTACATAAATATGGATGTTTTCTCCTTTTCTCCTTTTCTCAGTTGTGCCTAAAAACATACTCATGTTTGTGACTAACATATAATATGTGTAATATTTACGATTAATCAATACAGTACAAGATGAGACAAAGCAGCCATGTTTACAGCTCTGTGTGGCTCTACAGCTCATTTTAAAGAACACCAAGCAGTGTTTGATCTGGTATCGATTGCTAATATACTCAAGATGTTAACAAGCTAAGTTTGGCCTTGTTAATGTTAGTATGCTAATGAGTGGCGAGTTTAATGAGAGTGGCATTCATTTTCAAGGTTGGACATAAACCCTGAGCAGTGCGACAAATGTAAAGATGGTGCTAGATGAAAAGTCAAATTCATGATTCATATTTCACTGGATAAGTGAAAACTTTGATCTGCTGGTGGTGTTACATAAACAGTCAGGGGATCAGCAAAGTTAGCAGGATTCCTCCTCTCGGAACTCTTTAGTGTCTCCACAGGTTTTCTATTTCCATTGTAAAACTGAGAAAAGCAAGCAAACGTTTCCATTTAGGGAGCCATATTGTGAAATTTTAGTTTTTTTACTTGTCATCGATTAACTTCCCCTAGATTAATAATTGATTAATAAACTAATCTGACCTTCAAGCTCAAGGTCACTGATTGATGCCACATAAATGCTTGCACAAGCTTGCTAGTGAAAGAATTGAAAAATAAAAGATTTTTTTTCCTGCTAATTCCGTCAACCATGTTGCTCACAGTGTGAATGCATATTACTTTTTAAAAACACTAAAGGAATATTTCCTCGTCAAGATCATCACCAAACATCTGAATTTAACTTCTAAGTCTGAGGGACTCCAACAGTCAGTTCATTGCTGTAAAACAACTGCTTAAAAAAAAAAAATAAAAAAAATAAAAAAAAAGAAACACACCATATTACTTAACCAGACGGTCCGTTACAGCTGGCTGTCTCAAAAATTGTCTCCTTCAATTGCACACATGAATAGTATTTTGACAAAGGCATCGGTTTAGGCATTCAAACATCTTGGCACTGACAAACGACCTGTGGAAAACAAATAAAAGAAAAAAAAAATATGGAGGTCACTATACATATATATATATATAGTGACCTCCATATTTTTTTTAAAGTTCTTTCGTTTTTGAGAATACATTCACATCCTTCCACGAGAGGAATTATGTACTAATACAGTATGGTGCTTATGAGGGTCAGGGAGTGGGAAGAAGCAGCTTTAGAGAGGAAAAGAAATGTATTCAGTCTGGTAAAGTAAAGCAATAACTACCAGAGGAGGCAGTGGAGGGCCTCAAGTGCCAAGGAAGGAAGGAGGGAGCGGGGTTAAAGAAAATGACCGAGTAACAAAGGTGTCCCTAACACACTGTCACAACCCCCCCCCACCCTCTCCCTGTACACCACCCACAGCCACGTTGTGGTTAGATCCTTTCAGAGCTGATCCACAGTAGTCCGCTAATAAGCTCTTGGCACTTTTTGGACATGATAAACGTTTGAACGAAATGACTTTGAAAACCGTTGTTTTCATCGTTTTTCCTCCGGCTTCCTTCACTGTCCCGTGCTCTTGGTCCGCAGAGCTCCAATCACACTTTGGATGTTTTCTTCGGGAACCTGGAGAACACAAAAGGTTTTATTAACCCTCTGAAAGCAGCATATTAATGCTGTAATGATTGCTTTGTCTGACCAACAGTCCAATAACCAAGAAATATTACATTTGTCATAATGTGAGACAAGACAAAGCAAAACCTCACATTTGAGAACCTGGAATCATCAAATGCTTGTTTGAAATGATTTAGTGTGGTTAATCAAAACAGTTAGGGACTAATCAATCAAATCAAAATGAACATTGTTGCGAGGTTCCTGTCTTACCAGGGCGTGGTCAAACTTGAAGGTACTAATGTAGTAAGCTGGAATGTCAGCCGTTGCCAGAGGTTCAGATATTTGAGCCACGATGCCGCACTCATCTGCAAAAAATGAATTTGCTATGACTGTTTGAATCTGTATTGAGGATTTACAGCAGTGATTCCCAACGTACACTTCATAATGTTGTAGGAAAATACTATTTATAAGATTGATAACCTCTAACAGAGTTCAGAGTGAGCAGTGCCGGTAGTTTAGCAGTATTTATTATACAATAAATATACCAATTTGTAACCTGTCTGGTTTAGTTTCTAAACAAACAAAAGTATTTTATTTCTTACCAAATCATTTCTGTTTTTTCAACTATATGTACTACCCCACAATCTTTCTGTGTATCTCCTGGTTGGGAATCACTGCGGTATAAGCTCTAAAAACTGACATTACATACTTTTCACATAACAGCACACGAACAAAATCCACTGCTAAAGCTTTCATGTGACATTTGCATTTGAACATGTTGAAACAATTCGTAACTAAAAGTCTGTAGAAGATTACCCTCATGAATTACCACAGAGCATCATTCGGGGAAAAACTGTTTGTGTGGCACATCAAGATGCTGATTAAACAGCATGATTGGGATACTGGTGTGTGTTGGACTGGTTACAATAAAAGGCCACTCTAAAATGTGCAACGTTACTTTGAAAAAAAGATCTGATGAGCTGTGACTACTTCACATAAGGCTACAGATACCAATTGTCTTTCCCTAGGAGGGCAATGTCATGACACACCCTCTTCTGCCTCTGATCGGCTAGTACACATTGCTTTCGTTGGAACATCAGGGTAAGCAAATTAGTTGCCAATAAGTTGGAAACTACCAGTGTTAGAGAGTGCACATGAAGACATCATGCTCGGTTTGTCACACTGTAACATCTGTACTAAATTGAGCACATTTATGGATACTAATACTACTATATACAGTGTGTTTGGAGAGGTTCAGCTCTAATACTGTGACAGTTAATTTTACCCTCACTTAGCTTGATGGTAACCACATCAAACTAGCCTTTTGGTACATAAAACTCACCAAATCCTAAAGGTTGTCCCCCAATGCGAACCATTTTCCAAAGCTCACCAGAAGCACTGGTGAAGAGGACATTGTTTGGAAACCTTGAAAAAACCAAAGTACAAAGAAATGAACAGATTAGAAATCATTTTTTCATTTAAATATAGCTTAGTTAAAAGTTAGATCATGTCAAAGTGATTTCAAATGAATTGTTACTCACAAAAATGCTCATCTAGCCTAAAAACCTCAGAGTGAGACAGCTGGTGTACATGTTTGACTGATATCTGAGCCAGCGGGGACACTGGGACATGATGCTAACTGTAGCTTAGAAGCTAAGATTTGTTTTCTGTCATACTGGCATTCGCAGGTTGCTAGCCTGCAAACTGACATTAGCAGGGCACTCGTCTGGTTGATGTTTGGTAGCTCACACACTAACACAAGACTTGACGTGATGTTACTGATCTATAAATGTTGTTTTTATTGGTATTATGCAAATTATTATTTTATATTTCTCTGTCTATGTAGATGGATAACCAATGCACAGACAGGGGATGCCATCATGTAACCAAAAATATATATTTCTTCCTTTTGGTATGTGATTTAGCCTCAGAGAAACACAGGGAATGTAATTAACAGAGCAGATCTGTGATAAAAAACAAAAACAAACAAACAAATGTAATTTAATTTTAATTGGACTTTTTAAAAAGGAAATAAATTGTTTATTTATTTATTTTTTCTGACCTTCAAATGTTTGGAAATTCTACTTTAAACCAATTTGTTTTGCTCTAGTTAACAAATGGCAGACACCTGACACAGGTAACAGATCCTGTGTGGAAGTGCAGCAGGAGAAGCTAACTATTAACCATTCACAGATGAATATCAGCAGGTGAATTCTGTTTCTACTGAATAAGAGAGCCATTGTAAAAGTAGAGCAAAATGGGTGACCTATTCCTTTAAGGCAACACATTAGGTTTTACATAAACATGGGGACAAGGCTGACCTACATGCTGCAGCAGCAAAATATGAACTTTAAAAACATAATGAAAGTTTGGTCCAATTATTATTTTACCTCTCCGTGGCCTGAAGACATTACTGACCCACATAAGGGGTACCTCATTTATGAATGGACTATGATCAGACTCTAATGTGGTGGCAATAGAGGGGAGCTGCAGGTTTTTTTTATGGCCTTTCTGCTTAATTAGAGAGTATACTGTGAGAAAGAGGGGGACACAATGGAGAGTAAATGAGTTACACTGAAACCCACTGTGACTTAAGTACTTTGCATTTACCCAACTGCTCTCCTATTGCTTAGCAACGAACTAATCGCCCCCTCAAACAACAATCATACATTTGTTTCCTCTGCAGAAACATTATGTTTACGCAGACCTTGACTGAAAGAAAACAACATCTTGAAAGAACAACTGTGGTTAATTACACAGCAGCAAATAAACGTGTTGCTTTGTGACAAAAAAACAAAACAAAACAACCTTTGAGTTGTCTGTTCGTCCATGACCAGAGAGATGTAGCCTTCGATCAGGGAGAAAGAGAAGAAGCGGATGTGGCTGGAGTCCTCGTTGGATGCTCCAGGTTCCTTTGGCCTGGAAAGAAACACGGTCTAACTAGTGATGCAGAAATCACAGTCTGGTAATCTCACACTTAGTGACTTACTGACTCACAGTCACGTTCATTTAGGGTTCACACATTTTCATTTTTATCCTCTTACAGCTAAGAGGTGAGAGTTTTTGCTGGCTAATGGTCTATAAGTAATGAGGCAAATAAGCCTAGTAGACATCCACATTATTGTTAATGACGTGAGAAT
This sequence comes from Larimichthys crocea, assembly GCF_000972845.2. Lineage (NCBI taxonomy): Eukaryota > Metazoa > Chordata > Actinopteri > Sciaenidae > Larimichthys > Larimichthys crocea. Next base: position 39,931,652 of record NC_040013.1, on the reverse strand, counting down.
GATGAGAAAGACACATTTCTGCTCATCTCCATATACAGTTCATTTTTTCTGTAATGGAGATCATCCACGGTTTATGCTGGAGACCATGTCTGTAATCTTTCCTATATTTGACAGGTTTTTGTGTATCCTGTCTGGGCTAAAGTTGTGGATCGACCAAATGATTTTGCCACTGCTAGCATGATTTTAGTTTACACAGTTATTGTAGGTAACGTCCTGCAGTTGACTAGCGTGTCTTAAAAAAAAAAAAGATGTTGTCCATGACATTTTCACACACTAAATCTCTTCACTTTCAGAGTTGTTTTGAAATCTTCTACCACATTCCCAAAAGCACCAAACAGAAAAGGTCTTTGTCTGTGTCTGTATTTAATATAAGACGAGCTGATTCTTACCCTCCAGAGTAAAACATGACGTCCATGAGCAGCGTGGCTACAGAGGGCAGTGTGTCTGGGTCCAGGCTGGTCACACAGAACATGTTGCTGGGACTAGATAAGGGATGAATGATGGGACGGGGCACTGAAAAACAAAAGTGTTGCTGTTAAACCTGTCTACCTCCTGTTACATATGTTACTATTCTTCAGAAGCTTACTTACAATATAAAAACACACATATTAATAAATGTTTGTTTAAGCGTACCGAGTTTTGGCTTTACAAAACCGTTGCTGACTCCCAGATCATGAGCAGCAACAGTCTCTCCGTTGACCACCCGAAGCAAAGTGAATTCGGAAGACAGCGTGTGCATGACCATCGGCAGGTCTCGCTCTCGAACCTAAAGACAAAAAACAAACAAAAAAAAGAAAAAAAAGAATGAGGTCACTTGAGAGCAAATATTACAGAACACAAAGAAGAACAGGATAAATCTCTGTGAATGTTGCTTTTATGTCTGAGAAAACATTAAAAGGGAAATCACAATTTAACCCAATAATTGACTTTTCAGTGTACCCACTCTCTTACTCTGTTTTATCTACATTTGTTTCGGATAATGACTTCCTACAATTCATAAAAGAGCTTTACATAATCTCCTAAAATGAGCATGGACTCTTTATATTCAGTGCATAAAGGAGGAAAGGGATACAGAGGACATACTGTAGTACGATTTTTTTCCAACATTGAATAAATAAAAACCAGTACAGAAGACAGAACAACGCAAGAAGAGATGTTAGATTTAATAATTGTGTGACTATAAAAGGAGTCGAATGTTGTGAACTCCGTCTCCAAAGGTTATAAAACCACCCCAAATCTTTTTAAATTCACCAGACTTCCCCTTCAGATTATGCATTATCTTTTCATGGTAGCCACTGTAGGCGGTTGCTCATCTTTCCATTGAATGGCTGTGATAAGGGCAGTTCTTTGATTTGAGTTTATTTTTATAGGCTTTTATCATAGATGTGTCACCCAGTAAAATTACTCTTTGTTCTGTGGGGATGGTTATTCCTGTAATGTCCTTGAGGACAATGAGTGTCGAGGTTCAATATGGATGCAGACATGAGCAGGCTCTGAACACCAGTATTAACGTTCCTATTCCACTTTTATATCTTGGGCAAAACTGTGAGTAATGAGGTTTTATTCTGTGCAGTCTGTCAGGGATATAGTATATTCTATGAATGAGATTGTATTGTGTAAGTTTATGTCCAATGTTAAAAGAGAAGAGTGCTTCCCATTCCACTTCCTCAAAATGACTCTTCCTCCCATTTACTAACACTTCCCACCCTGTAATTTGACAAGTTCAGTCCATAGTTGCTGTTCACTAAAAATCTGTACTTTGGTCTGAGTCTAAACTTGAGATTTTAGGTTCCAACTGCCATGTCTTTGTGAGATGGTATCTGCATGTATGGTTCCCACCATGAAGCATGAAGGAGGAAGTGTGATGGTGTCATTGACCATCTAACCCAAAAAGAGGGCTATTTAACCAAGACAGAGATCCTACCTAAACCCAAGTGAGACGGTTTGGGATGAGTTGGACAGCAGAGTAAAAGAAAAGCAGCCAAGAAGTGCTCAGCAACTCCTTCAAGACTGTTGGAAAACCATTCCAGTTGACTATGTCATGAATCTGACAGAGAATAGTGTGCAAAGCTGTGATCAAAAATATAGTGTTCTCTTTGTTGCTGAAAAGTGATTTGTGGAGCTGGTTAAAAAGAAAGAAAAGGAAAAAGTAAATTTGGGTGTAACAGTGTTTCCTCACAGAGAGTGACATCTATTACTTCAACTGAATTTGTGCATGGGAGTAAAAAGTTGCTTGTGAGAAATAGGTGTGTACCTCCTCTGAGCTGCTCAGTCTGGATATACTTATGACTCTTTCTAAATTAGTCCATTCAACATTTGGGTCAGGCTTTATCGCTTTATGTAACACAAAAGATCCTAACAGTGGAAAAAAAAAGAGAAAAAAACCCACAAACATCTTAAGCTGGTCTGTCTTTTGGCCTGATGTTCAGTAATGCAGTCTGACACAGTGTGAGACGAGGACAGAGAGAATACGGGTGTTGGGTGTGGGCAAGAGGGTGAACACAGCAGGTTTCTTTGCCTCTTTTTATGTAATATATCACGAATTTAGGATTGTGGGTAGGAGCAGCCAGTGTGGAGACAGGAAACAAGCCTGGATGATACCTGGAATTCCAGCAAGAGGCTGAGCTGCTGATCCCCTTTATGCAACAGATTATCAACATGGACAGTTTTTTTTCCTTTCATTTTCATAAACATACCAGAGCTGCTCAGAAGACCTTGTTTTTCCACCAAAGCAAGGCAATAAAAAAACATTCCCCGTGGCCAGAGAGGCTTCGGTATGAGAGAGGATTTCTTCCTAAATCAAAGGAAGTGGGACCATGAAAGGTACACTATATCCAAGGTTATTGCTTTTTCATGTCAGACACTGTGTGGACATGCACAATTTTGTTGCCAGTGGTTGCATAATACACAAATAATACTCTTAAAGCTGTTGTGGAACTAATCAGTTATTGGTTTTGAAACACGTCTTATCAGTTCAATGACGTGATAAAACAAGACAACTGATTCCAATTATGTACTGTATTGTTTGATATTGTACTGTGATGTCTGGATGTTTTTTTACTCTAGTTTTGTTGATTAACTTATCAAGTCTGGGCTGAAACATTTAATACATTTTAAATCCCTCACCATAAAAAATGAAGGGTGTAGAAGAGACTCTTAAAGATTTTCATGAAATAAAACCCCTGCCATCTTTTCTGCAACAGCTACTGCATGTAATTACATTTCTATTGAGTAGTTTTCATCGTTAATCGAGCGTTTGCTATGTGGGATTACCACATTTATATGCACATGCACAATGGATTCACAGGAAATTATGCATTTATATAATCCAGTGTTACTGCTTGTAATGTTATGTCATTGATATCAGCCTCACTGCTTGCAGTTTGCTTTCCTACAGCCTCACCGGTAGTATTAAGTTACTGTTGATGCAAACTAAACATCCGCATTATATTTTGACAGTGGATCACTTTTAAATATTGCAGGGAGCAATGGAACAAGCAGCCACACGATTAACTGAAAAAACGCTCTGTGCTGGCTGTGCCATTGTTTTCTATGGAGAGAACGGTGACGCCCAACAAGTTTTGGAGGGGTGCACAGCTTCAAATTGCCACCAAGCGCTGTGCTCAAACTTAAAAAGAAATTTTTTTTGAAAGGAACTTTCAACTAATGAGATAACAGCTGTATGTGACATAGCAAACCCTTAGCATGAGTTCAGTTGGACAAGGATCAGTTTCAACGTGTGATGGACTGAATTTGTTCAAAAATCTAAATTATCTCTTGAAATGGTAGCATTTTGAAGTTTGTTATTCACACTCACCAGAATGAAGTCCGTCTGATACGTCGACAGCATGAAAACAGAGATGTTGTGGTCGGCCAGCGGTGCAATGACAGATTTAGCGATTTTGGTGACTCCGATGGGCTGCGAATTTGAGGCGTTGCCGCCCCCTGACACCACGTTGAGGGCCAACCATGTAGCATCAGCAACACTGATGTGCTCTGACTGGGGCAGCTCTGGGAATGGACAGACACAGTCATATAAAAAAAAGTGGGAATGGAAGTACACATCAGCAGAAAATTCCGTCACAAAAGTAACCAATAATCCTCCTTAGACTTAGGACTAGCTAAAAGGGGCTATTAGGCATGACACCAGTGACTCTTTCAATAATGCTATTCATAACACACAGTTATATAGTAGTCCAATAGTGATTTAACCTGTAGGCAGTTCATTAAACTTTGCATGCTGTTATGAACACCCAGTGTCTTCTATCTCTATCTATATCTCCAAATAAGACATTTTTTTAAACCAGTATGGAATAAATTGAAAGAAACTGGGAAGTTATTGTGACCGATGAGCATGAGTAATGGTTGTTCCTTATTTTTTATGTTCCTGTTTTTTTTTCCCGTTCCTACTTTTTATACTTCATATTGACAAATTTTGCCTAGAACCTGGAAGTACGATTATATTCATGCCCCCCTCTGTGTTCTAGTCAGTGATGAGCTGTCGAGCAGACTGCATTAGACCTGCTTTTCCACCTGTCCTACTAAATTCCAGTCTAAACAGAGGTACCTACCCCAGTTTGGGTTTACATTTACATTACATTTTGAAGTCTGGAGTTTCTTAGCATTTTAAAGTCAGTCCATTCTCACAAAACAGAAAAGATAAAACACACTTTGCTCAGTCCAAACCACCAGGAATTTTTGCTGATGCAGAGTTACTTGGTCTGGTATGACCAGCAGCAAATGGTGACTAATGTTAGCTAATCTTAGATAGATAGAGCTGTAAATCAGACATTACTGAGTCAGTGTGCTGACTCGATGGCTCTTCTTCTCGTCATGAGCTATGCTTACATTCCGTTTTAACATTTGTCATTACGCAGTCACTTGTAACTTTGACTGATAAAATGAAGGGAATTCAATAAAACAGAGTTAGATTTACATGTTACGCTTTAAAACTATGATTATGATGCCGAATAGGTCTGTAACAATTAACTGAATATAGAATTGGTTCAAGTGAAGGAAACATAATAAAAGTAAAACATTTGCTGGTTCCAGCTTCTCAAATATGAAGATTTGCTGCTTATTTCTAATTATATATGATAGTAAATTAAATAGTTTTTTGTCGAATAAAACAAGCTATTTAGATTTGGGCTCTTGGAGGCTGTTGTATTGATGATGAAAATAATTGTTGGGTGCAGCCCAATGCTGATCTGATTACAAGGCTACGTTAAAATGTTAAAATATAATAGCATTGCAATAAATGAAGCAGAAGCCCTCAATTTTACAACATCTGAGCTTAATTATTAGCCAACCTTCACTTCAATCTTGCTCAGTTAATCAACAACCTTTAACATACAGTAGATTAAGCAAGATATTTAATGAGATTAACCTAACAAACATTTATAGCACATTTGCCTTAATAAGTTACTCGATGGCCTTGATGATATAATTGTCAGACATTATAATATTTACTTTGTGAGAACCATTTGGATATATTCTGTCATAATAAAAAGGTTAAAAAAAAGTTTCATCTAAATGTAAAAGTGCTTTTTTGAGTTTCATAGTTTAATTAGTTAACAGCAAACAGGCACCAACACACTCAGAGCCAGTTACCAGTAGAAAATACCTGCGGCAGTTATGCAACACATAGCCTGTAGTCTCCAAGGTAACTAAGGAGGGTCACCCTGGAAAAGGGTGTGTAATGACATGGATTCACTCAATCAGCCGACCACAAAACACGGCGACTGGCAGCTTGGCCTCACATCCATAATGACAAAGTGTGCTCAAACATTGGCAGCTGAAGCTACGCGCTGGTGTGCTGGAGAGAATCAGAGATTGCACAATGTGATCTTTTCCTGCTGCCCGATCTATGGTTGCCACAGTGACTTTAAAGATCCACACAAAGTGAGGCCCACCTTTAAAGCCTTCCTCATCGACAATTATGGTGTAGTCCTCCGGAGTCTCCGTCAGACTGAAAAACTTGCATCTGAATAGGAGAGACAGGACAGATCAAAGAGTGAGTAAAAAGCTTGAGGAAAGTCATTCCTCAGGCCTGTCGAACAATTACTGTCTCCCTTAGCTCTGCCGCTCCCTGAAGCATTCATAACATACACATCAAATAGTCTGTTTGGAGAATTAAGGAGACGGTTTCATATGAAAAGATGCGTCAATAAGATGTGCAGCGAGCAACACAAGACTGCAACCATGCCTGTAAATGTCTACTTAATCATTTTATATTGAATCTGAGACTCATAACCAAGACATGATTAAAACACAGTGCTGCTATGCTCCCAATAGTAACCTCCCCAAGTGCTAGGAGAGGATTCTCAATGATCGAGAGGTGTTTTTGAATATGCAAACAGAGAGCCTCAAAATATCACCTGAAATCTATGAAGATAAATCATCAGATTCACCTTGATAAAAATAAACAGTATCTTTTTAGCCATGTGGTTGGATTGCTCTAGGGATGTTGGTCAGTCCACCAGTGAAATATCCAGACTCAAATAGCCTAAATAGAGCTATGAGGATTTATTAATTAGATGTCAGGTATTAAATGACAACATTTTTCTCACATTTTATCGACCTAACAACTAATCAATTAATCAAGAATGATTCATTCATAATGAAAGTGTGTTCATACTGATTGAGATGCAGCCCTAATCTCAACCACACTTGAGTGTTTTAAAGTCTTTGTCTTGTTTATTCATCAGTGCATGCATTATCTTTCTCACACTGTCTCACCTCTTGTATGTTTGTCTGTTTAATTGCATTTAGTGGTATCTAGCAGGCCCTATCTAGAGCCAGTGTTTAGTTTGTCCATTCTAGGCTACTGTAAAGACCTAATGGATCATAGTGGAAGAGGACCAGTGGTGTCTGTAGATATAATGGGCTCCTTCTTAGGTAACAAAAACATAGTGATAATAATATCAGGTGATTATACACAAATGAAAACATAGATATCACATGCATGTTATATTTCTTTCCTAATTCTGACACATCGGACCTTTAATGTGCAGTAGACCGACCAATAAATTGCAACTTGTCACTGCAAAAAAAAAAAAAGACCCCACTGTCCACTCAACCATTACAAAGCAGGTAGACTTATTCTACTTTTTAAGGCTTCCGTTTAATACTCTGGAAAAAGTTATATGTCAGTGTTGTTGTGTCTTATCATAAACAAGACCGAGTGACAGACATAAATGTGTGCAAAGCACAGAAAACTGTTCGGTGCCAAAAGCTGGCATGTAATGTCTGGTTAGATTTATAATCGTGTTTACCTAATCAGTGATCAGCTAGTTCTGATTTAAATCCAATTTTTGCATAGGCTTTATTTTAGCCAAATACTACTTGTGTTTAGCCAACATTTGTGAACACATGCTGAAACTTCTGTGATCATTTTGTTGTTTGTTTCTGTCTGAAACCCACTGTCAAGATTCAATACAGCAAAGCAAAAACGTTCTAAAATGGTGAAGGATATTGGATATAAAGGGTTTAAATCACCCTGAAAGCACAGAGGAAAGCGCTGGAAAAACAGCATGCACAACACTAATGTGATAATCACATCTTTACAGGCCAGCTACTGAATGCTCACGCGCCATATTTGGCTCAAAGGTGTGAAAAACAACAGGGGAATAACACTCAACAATGCTTTCTGTGGGAACGGCAGCATTTCCTCTCTGAATGAAATGAGCTGTCAAGTGTCACTTGTGACTTGCGGTGTGTTTTTGTAAAGCCGGGACATTAGGATGATGAGCACCAGCGTTTTTGTCTTGTGCCTGGGTTAATAACACTAATGTAATTGTGATCGTGTCATTATGGGCACTACTTAATGACTTGCATTATTATATGACAGTCCAGATCAACACTGAAATAGCAAATCACTGCCGAGGTTCAGTCACTGAGGGGGGAGATAACTAAACATCTTAGCTTGCATTACTCACATTCAGTGCACATGCAAGGAACTTCACGGGGAGTCTTTAAATGAGTTTATACTGTAAACCACTCACAACCTCATCTGTGACAAACACAACAAATGTGTTTGTAAAAACGACCCATTAATTAATTAGTGCTAATTCATTTATTTTAAGAGTTGTTGATTTTAATTTAGTTTTAGTTTAGTGATGAATTGAAGTGCTGCAAGACTGCATCCTCATAAGGAGGATCATTCATTTTTCACTGTTTATATTTTTGAACCTGAGAGCAAAACACAAGCCATGTGTATCTCAGATTTTTAACCAAACTAGTTTAGAGTAATTGGGCAGAAGAATATACAAATCAATGCTTGTTATCATCCACTACCATTCTGCAAATATTAGGAGATGATACACACAATAAGAAAAAGCGTATTTGTTTAGTTTGAAACGGTGCATCAAAATATGTTGATGGAAATGTGGCTTCTGACACATTATGCAGCTGTTTTTTTTAAACCATGAATAGCTGCTTTATCGTACCAATTTTGCAGACTGAGGTTGGTACGATTGGAGTTGTCGGGCTAGAAAACCAAAACATGAGCTAAAAAAGGCTAAAAAGCTCCATAGAGGTAAAGGGAACTACAGAGTTGGGTAATAATTCCCTGAGTTTGTCAATGCACCTTTCTGATCCTATAAAAATATTGATTAGTTCAGCTTAGGCGCTGAAGTTGTTAAATGCAACCTATATGATTATTTTTTAATTGATACCCAGGAAGACAAGAGGTTTGACGATTAAAACTGCAAAAATATGGACCTGAGTTTGATTAAGCAAATCAAGAACTAGATCGTACAGAGAGGAGGCTGAATACAACACTATGATGAAGACAGAAGTATGCTGTTGGAAGGACTAATCAATGGGAGGAAGCACCATGACTGTGTTGCTTCACCAACAACAGAAAAAAGTATGATCTACCATCTGATGGACATGTTCTGAAGTCATATGACATGATCTTTTGAAATCATTATTAACCTGCTGCCATGACTACTGAAACCTCCAACCTCAAACAAGGTGCACCACTTCAAAATCTGCCCCAAACAAAACAAAGTAATCTTGTGTCCAAGTAACTGTGGGAAGTTTTGATAGAGCCCTTTCACCATATGACTGAATTGATTCAGTCAAAGACAAGGAAGCGTTTGTTGTTCTTACTTCACCGTCTTTCCTCAGACATTTCCTACTTACAACAAAAAAAAAAAAAAAAATGAACCAGTGCTCATAATCATAGTGCTCAACTGACCTGAACACCACAGGCAGGGGGGGAATTACAACAAAGAAAAAGTCCAACAACATGCAAAGCTAAAGTTACAGGAACTGACTCTTTTTCTTACAGGAAGAAAAAGAATATTAGATCTCCCTATTAGAGCCTGACTAATAAGTTGGTGAAGCCGATCTATTAGTCGACTTTAGCTTGTTGCGGATATGCTCTATCAGCATATATTTCCGCTGGTAAGTGTTGAGATGCATTTAGCAGTGTCACTTTGAAAACTAAACTCAGATATCACATGAATGTGGTGTTACCACCTCTGCTAAACTCTGGATGCAAAACTGCAAGACAGAGCCTCATGATTTTATGAGTGAAACATGTATGAGAAGCATGAAAATGATGCTGGTGTCTCGGCAGTACCAAAAAAAAGACACTACGGCTATACCTCGAGACTTACTTTAACTTTGGTTTTGTTGAAGGAAAATACATGCCTCAGCCACGATTTGTCATTTGTGACGAGAAGCTACCAGATGAAGCATTGAGCCAAGCAAAATGAACACATCTGACATGTTATTCTTTTGGTGTGTGTGTGTGTGTGTGTGTGTGTGTGTGTGTGTGTGTGTGTGTGTGTGTAGGTTGGGGTGGTGCTCCAGTGAAAAAAAAAAAAAAAAAAAAGGTGGGGAACCACTGTCGTAGGCCGATGTAATGACATGTAGCTCTGCAGTTTCACTTACTGCGCTTGTGTAATAGCTGTGGCAGCTGTGGGTGGCTATTTTCAACCAGCAAAACAAATAAGTTCACACTTAGAAAAGGTGGAAGGCAACGCTCGAAAATCACAGAAAATGTGTTGTTACACGGCAGCAGACTTGCCTACAAGAAATGCTAAAAGCCATTTTAAAAAGGGCAAGAATGAAAAGATTGACATTGCTCGCACTAATTAACACCAATTTTACATAATTGCAGTGCCCAAAGTGTTTATATAAGCAAATATTGGATGCATATCTAACCAAGAGGAGCTGAAAGCGATGAGAGTATGTGCTTGAGTTTGAAGCTGTTGGCAACTATTTTGATAGTGGAGTAATTGTTTACATTGTGATTTTATAGCAAATGCCAAACATTCTCTGGTTCAAGCTTCTCATATATACTTGTCTTTTTTTTTCTACAACCTGAACATATTTGGGGGGGGTTTTCAGTCTTTTGGAGAGACAAAACAAGACATTTGAAGACATCACATTGAGATTTTTGGACATTTTATAGATCCTTAAAATATATAAAAATAAAAGACAGTCACTGCCCTACTTAAGGAGAACCCACAGGGGTGATTTGAAATACATCAGACAATCAGTAATCTGAGTGCAGTGTTTTATCAGTAACTTCTCCTCAGCACAGGGGGAGTTTTGATTATCAGCTCGCTGCCACACTTAAACTGCTGGCTGACTTTGCCTGTTGTAAAAAAAAAAAAAAAGAAAGAAAAAAAAAGTGCAGAAGCAGTCAGTGTCAGTCAAGTGAACTAATTTGCTTGGGATAATATTAATAGACTGTAGTGGTAAAAAGCAATGGCAAGTATAAAGGCCTGTTGTGATGTCACTGCAAGGGCTATTTAATTAAAGTTTCCTCAGGCTCTCAGTGGATATCCAGGATAGGAAACACAGTATGTTGCTGTAAATGCCCCTAGGCTGCTTGTCCAAGTTTAGTTGAAAACATGTTATAATTTTCCTGAGAGAAGGGAAAAACAGGCTCACACACACACACACACACATATACAGACACACACACATACAGCCTCTGGCGTCGACCCAGCTACAGATGGCACAAAGCTACAAAATGACACTACAGAACAAGGATAGGCCTGGAAACTGGTGGCAGAGAGCAAACACACACTCTGATGCTCCCAAAATAACACACAAAAACTGCATTTTGAAGCAGTAACACAACTACAGGAACTAGCTGGAGTAGAAATGAACACCGCTTTGGCATTAAACACAAGCATGCATAGTCCATGCAGCCCCCCCGGCATTAGTTTGCTATAATGTTAACAACAGCAGTATCCTTGCAGTAAACACGTACAGCACCGGGGAGCATGTGAAGAAACATAAACGACACTGTGTGTTTTCATGTAGCTGTCGTGTCTGGGAAGTTACGTACCTTGTTTTGGAGGCCAAGAAAGCGAGTTTTATCAATCCGTGAGTGCAAATCTGGATCCCCTCTTTTTCTATACTCGCCACTTTCAAGCTGTGCTCTAAAATATGAAGCTCCATCTTTTACGTCTTCTCATTTGAGGTACGACTAAAATGTAAAAAAAAAAAACTAAACACTTTCAAATAAGATGCATAAATAAATAAATAGACACATACGGCAGGCTAAGGCGTTTTTTTTTTTTAAATAGAGAAAGAAAGAGCGAGGCAGGGTGGAATAAAGAAAGCAAAGAGGTGAAAACGGACCTGCTGTCAAACCTGCAGCGGAACCGCTCACACTTCTGGTCCTAGGTTTTCAAAATAAAAGCCTGCTCCAACACAAGCTAGAATGAAGGGTTGAAGAAAACACTGCGCAGCTCATGTTTTATTAAAAGGTCCAGTAACATTTACTGGGATCTATTGATAGAAATGGGATGTAATATTCATAACTATGTTTTCACTAGTGTATTGTATTGTTCTGTTTGTGTTACCTTAGAATGAGCTTTAGCGGGTCCACTTCCCTGGAGTGTGCCATGTTGAACCACTATATTTTTCTAAAGCAGCCCAGAAAGGACGAACGAAACACTAGCCCTAAATTGGACTTTTCACGTTTGTCAGAAGCTTCATGGCCACTGTCATTCTCCGTCATACTCAATGACAATATAAAGAATAGACAGTGCCTGAGTCCATATAAGCCACTGCCATGTTCTTCTGCCCCCTGGATAATTTACATATCGGCACAATTTCACACTACACATTGGACCTTTAATACATGGAGCCAGCCTTTATGCTAAACTAAGCTAAGTGGCTGAAATCTGACAGATTGATATAGGCAGTTTATTTTCTTTCTGGTGGAACAGAAATATACAGAAAATCTCTATAAATCTATTCCATTTAAATACAACTTGAATAATATATAATCAAACAGCTGGCTAAGAAAGAAAAAATGTTAACAAATGTGAATAGGACTCATAATATAAGTATTTCTAAAATCCTGATGAAATCACACAGACTAGGTCTGAGGCACATACAGACACACACTGAAAAAACAGCCCCCTCATTCATTTAAATAGGAATGTGCTCTATGATTTTTTTTTTATACTGCCTCAATCGCTTTTATTTTGACGAGAAAGCGGAAGTGACTTCGTCACCGGCTCCCCGTAGCTTGTCAGTCCTTTCAATGGGAGAGCAGAGGACCGCTGTTCCCCATGTTTGCTCTCCGACTGGAATAGTTAGCAGCTGGTCGGACTGAAACAAACAACTTGCCATTCAAACGAAGGGGGCGGGTCTGCAGTGGAGTTGGGCATCATGGGAAATGTAGTTCTAGCTCTGTAGCTTGTTTGTACAGGTAGAGCCACACCGGTGCTGTGCGTTACAAACTGGACTTGAATGGAAAAGGGACTTTGAGTGCTGACTTCAGTGTAGGAACGGAACACTTTCACAGCAGACACTTTGAGTTGACTGTGGCACTTTTGTAACCTTTTTAAAAATACAAAAAAACAAACAAAAACAACACGCATATTACTACACACAAGTATATGCATGGATAATAAATAAAGCATGCAAAAATATATATTACGTGTATAGAGTTTTATATTCATAATAAACATTTAACACATATTGCTCCTAATAACAATAATAACATTATTATTTAAAGTCCCCACATTTAATATATCCATAACAGCAGTATTACAAATACATTTATGTGGAGCTCTACTGTCAGAGTAAAGCTAATGTAAACAAACATAACAAACAAACATAATCACTATCATTACATTATTTCTGCACCTTTTTGTAAACTGTCACCTGGCCTCTCTGTTCTTGAGGCTCTTTCTTGCCTCTCACCAGCCTGCTTGGAAGCTTGCAGGTGTTTTTGCACTGAGCATGTAATTTACATACGCAGCTCCAATTTAGCAATTATTTCCCCCCGTTGCTATGGTAATTACAGCGTAGAAAGTTGTTGACCGTGACGATCAGCTTTTCCTTCATCTTGTCTGAAGTCCCTTGACGTAGGTGAATGGAGCAGAAAACAACAGTATGCTTCTGTTACATCAGGATGTCCCTGCAGTGTATCAGGGGACTAAGTTAAATGTTTCTCAACCTATCTACGTCAAACCGCTGGGTGCATTTCGAGTACAGGTGAGGGGGGTCAAAAGCATATTTTTTTTAAATTCACAATAACTGGCATCCTGTTGCGTATCTGGTGTTTCAGTGTTTATGTGTGAATGGTTCTCCCCTGTTGTGAGGCCGCAGTGGAAACGCACGTACAGTATTCATGGCCTGCACAGTGTGATCAAAGTGGACTATACTGAATGTGTGGATAAACTGCCTTTGACATGTCCCCACCTACACTCCTGTGCATTTTCTTTACAAGGACTGGACAATTGTAGAGGAGGTTTCTTTACTATTCTTAGTGTTCTTCTCTTATATACTACTCTGGCCCTCTCACTTGTAGTCTATAATTCATACTTCCTGAGCTCCTGCAGAATAAATTTCAAACTAAAGCTAAGCTGTTAATATTAGCTCTTTGTGTATTGTATGGCATTTTCATATATAGTTATTGAGCTACTGGGGGAATATACTTGCAGCTGCAGTTATAGGTATATAGGTATACATATACCTATATATATATACCTATAAAAAAGGTGTATAATTGTATTTATAGGTGTATATTTTATCCCCTTTTTGAGCTGGGTGCAGCCTGGAAAAGAAAATTCAGTCACAGTGGGTCCTCCCTGCTGGATGATAAATAAAATAATTTAAAAGGTTCACGGGCCCGACAGCAAATACATGCCCTAGGACCCACTAAGAAGTTCATTCACAGCTACCAGCTCCTTTGTGCACATTAGGATACCCAAAGTTCGGGTTCGTTCATAAAGATGAGTATGTTAGGTCAGTTTTCTTGGACGAGGGCATTGGTTTAACTTGCCCACTGCTCTTACTTACAGTTAAATGCAGGCAACAGATTTCCCTACAGAGATCAATAAAGGATAACTTCATTATTGTTATTATTAGTATACTACCAGAGTTTATTCAGGTTAAGGGTTGGCCCAGACTTAAGAAGCTGTGCACCAACTTTAAATCCCTGACTCTAAATCTCAAACCCCCAAGCGAGCAATCATAGAGTGCTTTTTAATCCTGATTTAAATTTTGACTGCAGCATCACCAGTAAATATCACCAAAATTCTGTCTTTTCAGAAGTATTGCAGCGTTTCCACTCATAGACATATACAGAAAATGTGTTTTTGGTTGGTTTTATCACATAAGCAGAACCACTGCTCTTACCTTCCGGCATCCTGACCATATCCTTTGCCCGAAAGGCTGCACTTCTGCAAGTCTTTAACCACTTCCCTGACAAGTGTGTTCCTGTCTAATAAATCATGGAAACACTGTGGTGTTAATTGTCCCTCGCTGAGGGCCTCCGTTGCTATAACATTCCCAGCCAACACTCTAATTGCAAGAATAATTAGTTGTAACAGCCCACAACAAAGTATTAATTAAGCAAACAAAGACATGAGTTCTGCTACCACAACAGAGAGCGTCAACGTATTTGACCTGGAAAAAAGTATTTCCCTTGTGACAGGCAACTATTGTACTGCTAATGTTCAGAAACAAATAAATGCACAGACAATACATGCAAGATAAGAATGTAGTGCAAATTTTTCATTGTGGTTTACATTTATAAATCATATGAAACATGAGTTTGTTTGTCTAGGGAGAAATTAAACGTTCATTAGTGATTTCCTTTTTGTAGGAGCAGCCGTGTCAAACTCATTTTAGTTTATGGGCCACATATAGCTCAATTTTAACTCTAGTGGCCCAGATCAATGAAACAACTCTATAATAACATATAAATAAAACCTCCTCAATCAACTGAACCAAAAGTGTAACTGTGAGTGGCTATTCAGCAATAAGGTAGCTAACTTTCACAGCTGCATCGCTGATCTCATGGCTATGATGAAAAACAGACTCCTGTATCTTAAACCTGCCAACAATTCATTAATCTTCTCTGTTCTCAGTTGTCTTTCGCAAGTTCTTGCATTTTTCACCATGATGAGTCTGATAGTAGTGTTGAATATTATGTATTATAGATATATTATAGATTATAGATCCTAGAGCAGCACAGGACCTGCTACTCTTAGGACTGCACGAGCCCTAGCAGACAAATCAGGAATAACAGTGTATTTTATTGAAAAGTTGGAATTCATGACTTCTCTGCAGTTTTAACATTTGACCAGATTGGACCCTTTTGGGTCTGGTTCTGGCCCGTGGGTCGTATGTTTGACACCCCTGCTATAGAGTTAAACAAAACTGGGATGGAAACATCAAGGATTTGTAACAATCTGACAATCTGGCAGTGACAACACAGGAAGCCAGCCTCTAAGTACTGCTTCAGATGATGATCAGGCTCAGGTGCGTGCAGCCAGCTCCTCAGCCACCCAGCAAACTGCACCTATCTCTGCCAAGAGAGCACGCAGAGCCCAACCCCCAGTCTCAACACACCACAGCTTTAGTGTTTAGTCGTTACCTGGTAGTCATGGTCAAGGATAAGTCAACACTTTTATCCTCAGATTTACTTGCGGCTTTCTGTCCACTCCACAGGAGCACTAATGGTCACGTTAAGCTTCAAACAATCTAGGCTGTGCAGCAGGTATAAACGTACAATTACAGCTAAAGGAAAAAGTGTTTATACCTTATAGAGTGGGGAGGAGGTCTGAACAGAGCTGGGTGTACAGAACAGGCAGTCTTTTCCCCTCCAGCTGCTTCCCTTCAGCTTCCTTTTTTTAGCCTTGGCAAATCGATCGCAAAGCTGGTTGAAAGCATTTTATGTTGCCCCCCCCCCCCCCTGCATTCATCCCACTACTTCCCCGATGTATTGCTAAGAACATCTTTTGGATGTCTTTGTAGTCTAAACGTGATGAATCATACAAATGGGCACACTTAGGGGGTAACAGGAGATCTCTTGTCAATGGCGTGACAGAGGTAGTTGTGTGGAAAATCAAAATACAGAGCTTAAGAGAGAAGTTTACTATTTTTTGGTCCCTGCAGACCCAATTGCAAGTAGGTATATACAGTACAAAGTAAACTGTCTATATGTCTATATATATGCAATTATTAGCATGACTATCTAACTATATTTCTACAACAGCAACCTAACCCTGCATAACTCACAAACCAATGAGCATTTCATATTACATTATTTTGTGGGTTTATAGGTTGAAAAACAGTATTTCCCCACTGTGTGGAAGCTGCTCCTGGATGGTGCCATATCGAGGTGTAGGCTATTGTCAGCACCAAAGATGATTTGATTAGAGAAGTTTACACTCCAGCTACAGACCCCAGCCAAACTCACCTTGCAAGATTATTCAGACGATTCATTGTGTGTTTGCACACGCTGGTTAGTCGTATTCCTAAAAGCTTGAACAAAAAAGCACAACCTGTCTAAATACGCAAGAAAAGCTGGCAACAAGACTTTGTTGTTTGTTTGGACCATGCAACTTTGGCCTTAAGTCTTTTAGCATGATTTCATGTATAGCCCTTTAGTGTCACAATCTGCATTTCACCTTCTTCGTTCATTCATTGTCTCTGCCACACCCCTGCTCGACTGCAATCAGGACAATCGGACAATTATACACCTGCTACTCACCTGCACACACGCGCCTGTTTTCTATTGGCTCAGCCTCTATTTCTACACTATCACCCTGTCTTCTGAACCTGTGTTTTTTTGGCTTCTGTTTGCTTCGGCTTTTTAAATAAAAATCTGTGTACAACTTGGAACATTTTACCTGTGGTCTTCACCACCACTGCTACCTGCCTGATTGCAGCTTTGCAGTCTGTTGTGGATATTAAAGTACCTTAAGAACTGTACCCTAATCATCTGTGTGTTGCATCTCGGTCTACCTCAGAGCTGTTATATCAAGTGTTTTTTTAAGAACCTTTTGCAGGGCTAAAATTACATTTTAAAACTGAATCAACATTTAGGCAGAAACAAATGTGAAGTGCATCTGCAGTCGTACGAGGAGGCAAAAGATTACATTTGTTGTAAAAAGCAACATATTGTTTGGAAAAACTGGCAAGTTTGTCAAAACCTTTAACAAGTCAGGTAACACGCTGTAAGTAGTGATGAAATTGCATAGTAAATTTTCAGTTTTCAGTCGCAGTTTGGTTAGAGTTAGGCAGCAAACAACGTGTCTAGGTTTAGGTTTCAAATCTACTAGGTTATGTTAGGAAAATATAATGATTTAGGTAAAAAAAAAGCTTGGATTCACACTAGACACAAACAGCAGCTTTTGGTGGACTGCTATGAAATCAAACTTCTCTCAGGTGCAGAAGCAATGGGTACATGGGTATACATATGGGTATGATTGTTTTGCAAGTCCACTGTTATCTAGACACAACCTAAAATCTGCTCGAGACAGCTGTCATTTTAGCTGGCCTGTTTTTGTCCACACCTCTCTGAAATCAATGAGCTATTGTTTCTAAACTTTAAACACTGATAAATCTGCCATAGTTACATAATTGTAAACGTACATGTGATGTAATGTGTAAATATAGTCAAGCAAAGCTTAGCAAACAGTCAATTCCACATAAACATACAAACATAAACAAAACATGTAGGAGGTTTATAGAAAGAGCGTTTCTATTAACACATTACTAAACAGCTTTGTGTATATGTACCTGGTTGTCTCGACACCCAAGACCTCCGGATATGTTGTTTTCTTCCAAAAGAAATCCAGCAGATGCTCATTAACATGCTCAAGTCTTATTGATGGCTTTTGCAACCATGGGCGATTGTTCAGCCCCCAGAGGGTTAAAGTATATATAGTATAGAAACATCAACTTTCACAGAAATGACTCTCTCCAGTGATTTCAGAAAGTGCTGTCCTATTCCTCATACAGAATTTTTCACACCTTCCTGAACACTGGCAGGGATGTCACAGCTGACGTCCATTAAGGTCTGTGAGGGTTCAGTGCTCAAAGCTTGGAACTGGGCCACTCGTTTGCTGATTCTTTGTGTTCCTGTATCCTCCATAAGACATTTGATATTGTATCTAAAGACGAAGACACAGATCCACAACAAACGATAGCGGAGGATGAATGAAAGAAGGTTTAGGTTGCATTGCGATGTGAGGAAGTCAAGGACGGCAAGGAGGAAAAAAAGCCTCCTGGGGAATAAGGATTTGACATCACATCTGAGCATCTCTGGAGTCTTGAGTGAACAGACATATCTAACACAGAAACTGTCTCAAAATACAAAGAAATGTCCCACATAGTGAAGCACATTAATGTCAAGACAACATAGAAAAGTTCTCAACTTGTTAATCATCTGGGATCATTTCCAGGACAAAAAGAAAACATTAATAGATCATGCTACAATCAATAGACAAAAACAGTTCATATAATAATTGCTTCTGAAAACCCTTCCAAAAAGCCTGAATGTCACCACAGCATAATACTAACAAAAAACCACAATGATTACACAGGTTTTATGTTTAATAGAAAAACTCATGGTAGTCAACAACTCATGTTTGGATAACAAGCTACACAATGTGTGGTTACATGAGTTTGATTTCTGGTTATAAAGTTTAATCTCTGGCATTACTTTGTAGACTTTAGACCTGCAAGCCAGAGGCAAAGTGGTAGGGAGGTACAATTTGCTGCTGAGCAAAGAGGAGAAGAGCTGACATATGCTTTTAGCGTAACAACTGTAGATGTTGATGTAGAGCTTCTGAAGAACCAATAAAAAAACAATATTTTACCTCTACTTCTGCATGCAGGTGCACAGCTATGCAGAATGTAATAACTGACTAAAGCTTTGTAATAAAATGTTGTAATGTAGTCTATTTAATAGATTTTAATAATGAACTCTTTAATAGAGGATGATCGTTAGAGTCTTCCTGGACAATCCAAAGTTATGCTGAAAGACTTTATTTACATGTGGCAACATCATCAGAATCATTTAATCTAAATGTAATTCCAATTACATCCTACAGTGCGTCAGTGTGATGCATATCATATGTTTAGCAGGATGGATTTAATTCATTAATTTAGTTGGTCTCATTTGACACCTCTGCTGTTTAGTGTCAAAGTTAATATAAGAAAACAAAACAATGGAGTACAAAATATGAACAGTAGAAGCTAGCACGTGTTCATCTGACTACACAAATTCAGCATTTGCCAAAAAAGATGGACCTATTTTACTGGTAGGTTCCATTCATGTCATCCTGTCTGTAGCTTATTATATGCTTGAGCTTAAGGGCATGATTACTGAAGATGTGTTTTTAGCAGCACACAGCAGCCTGTTCGGAGTATTTTTAATATGAGGGACTGTTTTTGGCTTGTTTTTTGTGCCTTGTGCTTATCCACTTGAGGTGCCTTCCATTTTGGAAGACAGCCTCGAATGCTGGAACTTGTTAAACTCTCCGTGGAAAAAAGTCCTGTGATACTGTGAGTTCTTTTCTGTATTGTGCGACCGGATTAATGGAGAGTTTGTAGTTGCAGTTGAGAAAATTTGCTCTTTGATTCCAAGATGCTGACGCAAAAAGCTAATGGTGACAGCTTTTCATTGTAGTTGTGGGAAAACATTTCTGTGTTACATTACTCATATTTGGACAGTCGTCAATTGGAATATAAAAAAATATATAAAATCAACCTTTAAAATGGAAATCCTGCTAGAGGAAGCTCATTTTGAGAGTCCTCTGCAGAGTAGAATTAACACAGGAGGAGGTGTAGTGGAGGTGAGGTTCATAAAACCACACTGAAATGACAGCCAAAGGCAGCTGAGCAAAGGGACCGTTTTAAAATCTGGCAGCAGTGTGATGATTGCTTTACTGAAGAGTCTTAAAAGCAAATCGTTGATCGTGTGGGAACATCTATATGTGCCTCAGGTGAGACACAGTTGAAAGCTCTGACAACCCAAGCAAATGGACACTTGTATAGGGGGAAATGGCATGCTCAAGCAATTTGTTCAACGTTACACAAATCATATATAACGTCACAAACTCAGTTGCAAGATGAATACGAAACAGCTTTCAGGATATTTCTGGCTAGTTTTTTCAGGTTGGAACCATCCTTATCAAACTTTATGTTCAGAGTCAGTGTACTCTGAACTGTACATTTCATGCAAATGATGTGCTATTTATCTGATATAAGACATTCCCCATTATCCTGAACAAGGGAAGATGTCTTCTAAAAGCTTCATGAAAAGATGGTCCAGTACCATTTATGGTCAGAAACTCTTGTCTTCTTGACAGCCTCAGGCTCTAACCATCTCTTCCAACAGATGTATTTCCTACAGCTTTCAGACTTTGAGTCACTGTAGTTTCTGAGCACACTCAGCATTTTTCTAGATACAGCTGCCCATAAAAGGTGTATGAAACAACTTAACACATCATTCGCTGGCATTCAGAGGATTTCGTTACACAAAAATCCTGTAATATGGCACAGGAAACAGACCCAACAACCCTGCTATTATGTGATGCTTTATACCAAAGGATACCACAGTGATGAGAGCTGAAACATGGATTAGACAGTTTGGATTCATTCACCATGGTGTAATAAAAAAAAGAGAGTCTGGTATGTCTGCTGAGCAATTTTAATTATGTCTGGAACAACAAATGTGGAAATACTGCCAATGTTCTGTTTTTTTTACTAGTGTCATTTTAGTTGCAGCCAAATAGCAAGCAATAATATTTGCATATTATTTGTAGAACACAAACATTAGTTGGACTCATGTTGTTTAACCTTGCAAAGCACCTGGACTCCAATCATGAATTCAATCATGAAATTGAAAAACTGTAATTCCTCAAGCGGCCACTTGAGACAAACTGCAGAAGTGAATCAGTCTCCATATGCGCCTGTATTAAAATGACTCCACAGCAGAAATGAAAATGTTTACAGCCTGGTACAGGCAACGGTTTTGGTCTCTATAGCTAATTCCCCCATCTATGACAACTGTACTGGAGGTAATTTCTTTTTTTAATCACCCGTTCAAATGATATTTAAAGTTGACATAATTAACAGTGTGGCTGTTTTGATTGACAGGTAAATGCCATTATGGTGACTTAGATGACTTATTAGAGCACCCAGGCGTCATTCAGCCCGTCTTAGGTCCACCGATGATCCACGTCTTTGGCAATATTTAGATTAGCTGGGTAGGGAGAAGAAGCAGTACATCCAACATGGTGGCAGCCAGCTTCAAAGCAACGCTTCAAAGTCTGTGGGTGATGTCACTCATGCACTATCCATTCTTTATACTGTCATTGGTGACAAGTAACTGTTCTCTTAAAAAACAGTGCCAGCTACTAAAGTGTATGCAAAGTGAAGGCACTGAAGGCTTTTCTTGAACTGAAAAGACCTTTCCGCTCTTCTTCAACTGACTTTGGTGAACATTTGACTCCATTGAACTGTTTTTCCACCCATGATAGACATATGGTTCATCCAATCATCTGCTTAATAATTTTGTGTCTGACCTATTCCAAACAGTTTTCCACACTGATTCCCAGATGGTCTGTGCAGCAAACCATCAGGTTGGGTGCTCCAACGTAAACACATGTAATGCAGCTTACACTTTTAAAACTCCCTGCTTGAACCCCTATTGATATGCAGTGCATTGTAAAACATTACCCTCTTCCTCTCTCTGTTACTGCGTCAGTGAGACTTTAATCCTTTCCTGTTAGATTGTCTGTAATATCATTCAGGTCTCTGTCAGTTTAATGACACATTTAGTGACCTATTATCCTCGACAGAAGCATCTGTGCTATTGTTTTGTTTTTTTGAGGGGGGGAATGCTTAAGTGTTAGTCCATTTCACTAAATCTAATCTCTGTGAATGTGTCCTTGAGTGAAACTAGTAAATCTAAATGTTTCTTGGTAATCTTATGTCTTTAGATTCTGGTCAGAATGTTTTTTCCTGAGAAGATAAACTGTAAAGATGGTTAAATGTTAAAAGGTTTTGTTGCACTGTACAGATGCAAATTTTGAACAGCTACAGAAGGAACATGAGGAGGTTTTGTTCTGTGACTTTGTACCATATATCTGTAATGAATATTAGTCCATCTGGGTGTCTGAATCGTCAGACATTTTCCAGAAATATAATCAGGTGCTGAGAGTCAGAGATCTGACCTTTTCTCGGGGATTAAGAGAGCCACGTGTTTCAGTTTTGGATTTAATTAAATTCATTTGTGGATGTGAGATATTTTCATTGCTAATTTGAGAAAAAATGACTGAAGAAGATGATTGAAGTCTGAACTCATCATTTTTAGGAGTTTTTTGGTGTCATTAAAAAGGCTAAAGAGCCTCAGACAGAGGCATGTAAAATGGAGGACAGGAGTAAGCTCTAATCTCTTTCCCGTGACCCAGATGAAATCCTGAGAACAACCAGGGTGTTGGCAGGGCTCAGCCCACGTCTTAGAAGTACCTCCCTGCACCAGTACACACTGTGATCTGTGTAAACACAATTCTCAATGGATGAATGGACTTTGTACACAGTCAAGAACACAAAAATAAAAAAAGTTCATTGAGTATACCAGCAAGTAGTATATTTTTTTTGTCTAAGGTCTATTTTTAAAACAAGTATAACTCAACTACATTAATAGTATTATACATTTAGAATTGACTATACTTGGATAATAAAGGGCTAAAAAACCTCTTTTAGACCGATTGACCACTTCTGGCACAGTTATACAACAGTTGCTGTAACTGACACTGGGAGAACAGTGAATAAATCATAAATCTCTCTTACTTTTTCCTGTGAGACCTTCACCCTGCAGAGCGTCGAGTCCAGAAACAATTAAAGCAATTTTAGCTTAAAGCTAAAAATGTCTTTGTAAAGCAAAGTGGTCCATGATGAAAGGCAGTCAAGGCAACAGGTCTAATATAGCCTACAGGAGGTGATGTTGCATGCAACAGAGGATGACACTGGACAAAGATACTGTGGAAGCTGCAGGATTGAGAGAATGTTAAAGTCTACTGAAGTCTACTACTCAGTAAATTGGCAAACTGGATTAAGTTTGTTACTTAAATGTATCCAGATTAAGGCATTCAAATTCTTGTGTTTGTTTTTCCCCCACTGACAATATAACTAGTGGACAGAGCTTCTGAAATTGTGATGTGACACCAATACGACTGTTAACTGACAATAAGACTGTCTTAAACCTGCATTATTTCTAATGGACAGCAGAGGGCAGCTCCATTGGCTGCAATAATAAGATCCGATTACATTGAGCCTTATGGAGAAATGACCCAACTTCTCACTTAATTTATTACCTCAGTAGTTTCTTAATGATGGTTTCAAGTCTTCTGCCATACAGCATGATGCTGTTTGTAAATTAGATCAAAATGACGATAAAGCAGGCTATGCATTGTAGCCATAGTGCATGAACAGAAGTACAGGGCACAAAGTGGGAATGAGTTATTATTCATCTGATTATAAGTCAGTGTAGCATGAGAATTTTATTATTTTTTGGTAGAAAAGTTTCACAATGGGTCTTTAAAGCATTGTCAAGAAAATAATTTTATTAACAAAAGCTTCACATTTCATTTGCTTATTTTTATTGTTGCATCGATCTTGTGACAGCCTGTAATGTTCTCTTTTGCCCCTTGCCTTCATAGGCAGAGTCCTCTGAGTTTAACTGCAGGATTTAATGAGCCACCAGAGCCACTCGTTCATCATTTCATGCATTCTCCATTTGTTAGATAGATGGCTAAAAGCTCAGATTTTCTGTTGTCCTCAAAGACATAAATCACAAGTTCAAAATGTCCCCAAAATCCTACTCGAGAAAGTTAATGGGCATCCTCAGCAGTCCTGTATATATTCCCAAAAATATCCTTTTAATGTCAGCTGTCAGACAAAATGCCATCTCCTGCCACAAGACACATACAGGAATAATTGCATTTCTGCTCTCTGCCCTACATAATTGTCTTCACAGTTGTTTTGTCATGTTTACATACATACATAATTACATCACCTTAAACCTCCAGTGTTTAATTTATCCAGTGAAATATCTTAACAGGGTCTTTCAACAGACTGGAGGGAGTCAAAGAACAAATTTTACTTATCTTAGAAGAAAACCAGAGTTACATAACCCCTGGCAGTCTGCTCCTGTTGAATGGATTGCTATGAAATGTAGTATTTTCCGGATGAATCCTAAAAACATTGGGGATCACCTACCTTTATATCTAGTACTATCTTTAAGTCAAAACTTTAAATGCTAGCATGCCAATTTACTGACAACAATAAACGATTAAACATTTTATACTGCAGGAATCACATCATCACATCGTTCATCATAGCATAAGGTAGCAGTAAATTAATGATTAGTAATCTATATGAAATATATATATATATTCTTTTGATATACTAAATATACTGGATGTGTAAAATCTTATGATGCACTTAAAGTCTTGAATCTATTCTAGTACTCAATCAGCTATGCTAAGCATACAGACATAAACTTGCGTGATCACTCTGACCTTGTATTAACAGGAAACACAGCAGTCGTGTTTCTTCCCGTTGCTTCCAAGTCAAAATACATTAGACTGTCATCACTGATCTGACAGGAACCGCCTGCTGTTTGCAAGCATCATTAGCATGGACCTTGATCTGAGTTACAGAAATATGTAACAGGAAGTTATTGTGCAGTACTTTAGCTATTATTTGGTCCATTTTCTTAGTTCGCACACTAAATATATGATTGATTGATGCATTCAGCAGAGGGTGCAGGACCAAACTTTTTACTTTCTTGTCCTGAGGTGGTCCCTCATGCCTGGGTGCTCCACCGAAGCTTCCCGACAAACCAGCAATAGACCAAAAAAGTATAAGAATTCATGCTTCACTCACAGTCTTTTGGTTTTTATTCAATCATTTAAACATATCTTGTTGATGCTATGATCCTTGCTAATGAAACAGATAAGGGTTTAGTGATGTGTCTTTTACTCAAGTTAATTAAAAAAAATAGATCCTTTTTGTCCTAGCTGTCCATGCTTTTATTTTTTAATGTTTAGATTTCTATATTGCCCTCAGCACAGGTATTACTCAGGCATCCCCCCCATCACCTTCAGCTGGTCTAAAATGCTGCTGCTATGAATATCACCATTAACGCAAGATCATATAACCCCAGGACTACATGACCAGGCCCCAACCTGTAAAAAAAACAACTACTAACCCTTTATGGGTCTGGGTGTTCTCGTATATTGGCTGATAATGGTTTTCTGGTCATTCCCAAAGCCTGAGCTATCAGGCTTTTGTATTCCAGGCCCTCAAACTCTGGAACAACTTACCTGCTGTGATTAGGCTTGCTAAAACTGCTGTTTTAAAAAAAAGCATTTATCTTTGTGAATTGTATTTGATTATGTTTTATTCATTGTCATTGAGTTTTATTTTTCTGTGAAGTGCATTGTAACATTGTTAAGATAAGGGCTGTGCAAAAAAGTTTCTTCTATTCACAGCACACTTTGTCTGAAATGGAAATGTGCTTTTGTTTTATTTCTTGACAGGATTTTTCTGAAATGGTGTATATTTTGTCCATTTGCATGTGTTTTTTCTGAAATTTAAAAGGATTGCAACACACTGTATCTAAGCTATTCATTCTAATAATCAAGTCTTTGAAATGCATGCAAGCAAAAATGAAATAGAAACAAGGAAATGCCCATTTGGCATAGGACTAAAATATAATTTGAGACAATGCATTTATAGTCATACATTCAACAAACCAGAATAATGCAAACAAGTGCCTGAGTGTTAAAAAGGAAACAAAACAACAAAGGAGAGGTTTTAATTCACATCAAGTCACGCTTCCAGATAGTCAATACAGCAGCCAAACAGGCAATGCGATAGTGTTCAAAGGTACAAAATGTTGTCCAGAAGAAAGACTGACTTATAGCATATTCTTAGATATTCTTAGAGCATCCACAGTCGTGTATTTTGTTTTTTTTATACCGAAAACAGTATCAAACATTAGGCAAAGTCTTCTCATGACAAAACCAAGAACAAATGCATGCAGTTTTGTTGGTTTTTTTTTTCATAATATTGAGCTTGCATACAAAGGCAGACAGGTTACAAAATCAAAATCACATGTCGGTTGTATTCATTACATATTCATCAGAGAGAGAGGGAGAGAGGGGGATCACTGTTGTGTCAAGGAATATATTGAGATGCCAACAAGGTTTCACAGCCAGTTTGTGCCTCACAAATCAATGTGGCTGAAGAGGCTCTTAACACTTAAAGAAAGCGGAAATGTGAGGGCTGTTGTAATGCATTAAACATTTCATTCCCAAGCTTTGAAGGTGTCGAAATCAAATTTTCCTGAATATGATAGTTCTACATCAACAGTACAGCTATTTTTCAACTATTGGGCAAGAAGGGTAAATAATATAAAAAGAGTGAGTTGAAATGATGTGATTATAAAAACAGTCAGTGACACTGATAGAGTCGACATGCTTCCTCAGAACAAACGTGCCTGACAGTGACGTGAAGTAATGACAAAAAGCTGTTAGCTGAATTGCAAGCCTGACAGGAATCTTGAACATTACACGAGGATTATTTGTGTGCCGTTTCTGCATTGCCAGTCAGTGCACGGTGGAAATTTACAAGAAAGGTTGGTGTGGGGACATGCAGAAAAGGTCATACTGCGGAATCAAACTCATAAAATCACAAATACATGGCATGCATCCCAGCCTACTGATCCATGAGGGCAACTCAAGTTGGGAGTTTTTAGTCCTGGTAAGTTTCTAGGAATGCACAGGGACCCGGGGTATCAGACTTTAACATAAAATATTGAATAAAAAAAAAAAGAAAAAGAAAAACATAAATAATTAAACAGGTTAGAAGGAGTCAAAGAAAGGTTTAAGGTATTATATAAATTGAGTGACAAAGCCCCTGGTAGTTTGCTCCTGGGCTGTGAGTTCAACCATCTCTATTCCCACATATGTGTGCCCAAATACAGAGCTTTAATTCGACATATGAACAATATCAACAACACAGAGCACTAAGCTGCACATTCTTAGAGGATTTACTGTGGAATAGAAGGGGTTAAACATGTACATTCGTTTTGATACATTTATAGTGGAGCTGCTTACATTAAAAAATTAAAATAAAACCTCAACATATGCAACAACATAGTAACAATATACATACACAGCTATTATATTAAAAATTCTGCCCTTCTCACCCCAGCCCGTCTTAGCAAAGCTTGAATTGGACGACTGAACAATCGCACTGACTTTAGCAAAGGCCCTTTCAGCAGCAAACTTGAACTTCAGCAACAACAGGCTGTTGTAAACAATACATGCTTTTGTTGTTATTATTATAATATTATTGTATTAATTATTATTTTTTTTATATTTGACGTAAACTTTATGTTTTTAAAATTCGGCCCTTTTGACAAACAGCAGGTGCATTTTCAGCCATGTTACTGTTGAAAATGCTGTCAACAAGTTTTTTTGTTTTGTTTGTTTGTTTGTTTTTTTGTAATTCTTGAAACTCATTTTCTGTAGTGTAAACAATAAGCTGCACACACAACCACAGAGCTGCCCAATCATGTGGTATTGTGGCTGGACAAGTGATTTTCACCAGGCGGGTCACCCACTGGATTTCATTTCAGCTGTTGATTACAGCTGCTCTCTATCAAGCAGGCTCTCTACCTTCCACACAGTGAAGTAAGGCTGTGTGATGTTTCCACCTCTGTGCCGAATCATCAGCACAGATCATCAGGTGTATATGAGACGGACTCAAAGCAGATATTACATGACTGTGCTCTCAACTGCACTTGTTCGACTGACCGTCTATTCCAATTTGACTCACTCTCTGGGGCCATTTGAAATAAATGTAATCTCGCCCTTGAAGCCTGAAGCCCTATTCTTTAAAGCATTCATTATAAATAAAATTACTTCTGACCACAGACATTCAGCCAGCTGATTCAAAACAGTGTGTACCCATGTTTCATCTCCATCTTTTACTTGAATTTCTAAATGCATAAATAAGAAACTAGCTACTTTGAAGTCTGGGTAGGATAACTGAATGGATTAAACACTTGTAGGGCCTTGACATCAGGATTACCACAAAACTGGGCAGCTCTATAGGTTAGGGGTTGCACTGAAAAATCAGTGAGTAAACCAAGCAGGTGGTGCTATTACACCTGGCAGTCTCATATTGATTAGTCTATACAGAGACACACAGGAAAGCAGTGTTGTAAGTAGCCTTGTAGAGGCCTTTAGGCAATGTTGATTTTTTTGTATTTTCTTTCTAACAGTTTGCTTCCAGGCAGAAATTTGGTTAACTTGTCATCGCATCAACTCACAGGTGAGCCCTTTCAGCAGAACATATGGCTATCAACTGCCAAAATCTGTCTCCTTATACCTATTAAGCTTTAGATTTTGGGTTGTTGTTGGTATGGTTATGGTAAGAGGGCTGAAGGCCTCAGTATACTTCAAACATGGTGCTTGTCTTGTGATGTAACAGTGTCTGAGACCCTTCTTTTTTGATGGTGGAAAGGGCGTCAACAATGCTCACTGCATGTAAAGATGAATGGCCAAAGGCAGAGAAACAGTTTCAACAATTTTGCCATTTTGCGCTGGTTAGACATCATTTGAAGCCAGAGTCTACACAGTAGTGATCGAGGTCCCACCCATATACCCACCAACCTAATCATGAGCAGGGCTCAGCTGTAAATCATGACGTGAAACCCCCTTTTTATAGCATCAAATAACCAATTAAAACCAAACATATCAGCATGATAACAAGTACCCAAAATGACAGAAACCATGTGTTGTGGTTTATGACCCGCTACTGCATTTCGTTGTCTAAGTACTTGTTACTTTGTTCAATGACAATAAAGTTGAATCTAATCTAATCTAATACTCCAGCGAGCCTCCAGGGGGCAATCAAAATGTTTTAGCTTCAATTTGGTTGAGCTGTCAAAAAAAACAACAACAAAAAAACCCTGTTTCTGCAGCGTCCTAGCCAATAAAATAAGAGCAAGCTCACATTCCTGGTAGACTACTTTCGAAAGTTCACAAATGCAGCCCACTGATTTTTATTTTTATTTTTTTAACGCAGGGTTGTTTTGTCTGACAGCTCAAGGCAGCATTTGAACTTCTCTCTCAAGTTTTTTCTTTCATTTCTCTTGCACATACTTTTTTTCCCCACTGTTAATTTGTAATACTATGTACAACACCCCACATGCCTTCAAGGAGAGACAGTTTGAAAGTATGTGCTATTATTGAATGACTCATTACGTTGACTACAAAGACCAAAAACAACAAACGCAGTAGATGGACCGTGGAGGTAGTGGGATGCAGAAGGAGGAGGCTATGACGGCAGGCTTTTAGCTACTCAAGTGTGGACATCAGAAAATGTATTAACACTTTTGCTTTTAGTGAAGTTTATACGTCCAGATTAAACCACAAAATACATTATTTATAACTGCTCTCCAGAATGAAACATAGTGGCATTTTCTTTGATACCTTAAACTGAGAGGATGACATTGTTCGTCATTGCCTTGAAAAAACATTCCCTGATGTCACATCTTTGTGGTTAAGGTTTGGTTCGGTTTAGGCACAAACAGTTAGGGAATGGGCATGGTTAAAAGGAATAGGTGTTAGTAGGAAATGAGAAGTGAAGCAGTTTCCCATATCAAATTCCAATCTTTGGCTGACCCAGCCTACCACCCTGACTGTCTCCCTCTGTTGACGTCGTGCCTCTGTAATGTCATTATTACATTCTTTGCCCTTGATGGACAAGAGTCGTCATTTCTGTGGCCACTAGAGGTCTTTGACAACAGTCTTGGTCAAACAATTCAGCTCATTTGAAGCATACTGAGGCCTTAAAAGCAAGTTCTGTGTTCCTATGACATTGTTCTCACATGGCCAAATGACTCAGACAAAAGAATAAATGCTGCTTATATCTAAACCTACTTGCAGTTGTGGAAGCCACATACTGTACACAGTGGCTGAACAACAACAGAATCTATGCTACCCAACACTTTTACAATCATATTAAAGTGCAACATCTTCGTTTATTGAACAAAATAAAAATCTGTGGCTGATTTGTTTACTCAGATGCTCTTCTACAACACTAAATGTTAGAGTCAAGCCGACAGAATATGGGTGATTTACTTGAGATGAGAACTATTCCATTAAACATCTTTGCAAACTCCAGCAGTATGAAATTTTGCTACATCCGTTGTTAGATTCTCCGCATATTACCACCAAGATGATAGTATGAAGGTTTAGTTTGTGCTGTTTTGAGGGACTAGTGAATCTAGCTGCTGATCTTAATGGAAAGCATTTAATTGTTTGCTTTACTAATCATACAAGAAATCAGAATTATGAATGCTACCAATCCCTGTGATTCATTTTGTGAATTGAATTTCTCTCATAAGAAAACAAAAATGAGCAGTCGTGCAACCCCTATTGTATATGTGAAAGAGTTGTGAAACACAAACATAAGGTTTTAGATATTTTTAAATGAGCCCTGTTAAGAGGAAATATATTCCCAAAGAGGTGTCACAAGTCGCTGTGGCCAACATCCGGAGAAGAAGAGGAGGGGTTAGGAAAATAAAGGGAGGAGTCCTATCTGGGAGACGGGGAGAGAGCCAACAGGTTAGACAACAGGATGGTCTTCAGTCATTTAATGAACCAGGTAATTCATTGGTCAACGTGTGCCAGCGTTCAATTTTCTTGTCCTTGTTTTTGAGGCAGTCAAACCAGTGTTTGAGCCTCTCTCCGTTTGCATTGATACCCAGAGATACACCACCTGAAAGAAGAAACAAGGAGGACGTGAGTCATATGCCGAATGCTCAGCAAAATGTGTGGGAGACTTTGAATGCGTCACAGTATAAAAGAGTGAAAGGATAAGAGCAGATCATTATAGTGTCTTAGCAACAGCACAGAAACGGTGAGCACAGGTATGACATTAAAGATGTTGTGAAGAGTTTATAAGTTGTGACTTATGGTTTGTTAATGGTTTAGAAATCATAATATTGATGAACAAATCTCTCTTTGAGGTCCATTGAATAGCTTTTCTGACACAACAGCTACTAAAAGGCCCTTGAGCAGGGGTTGAAAATACATTTCTTTTGGTATTTGTATGTTACTGAATATTTCAATCTTATGCGACTGTACTTCTACTACACTACATTTAAGAGGGAAATATTATACTTCTTACTCCATGATATTTCTTTGGAAACTGTGGTTGCAGATTTTAAATACGTACAACGAGTATATAAATCAAATGCATTACATTTATACACAGTAAATATAACCACCTTATTGTATATGAAATAATTAGAAATAATTAAGATTTCTGTACTTTTACTTAAGCACAATTCTGAATGCAGGACTTCTAAGGTATTCTTGCTTCTAAGGGAGTAAAGGTCATCCACCACTGTCAGATGAGGTCAGATTGTTTTTTCAGCTGCTGTGATTATGATCAGGAATTAAACCTGAATCACAAACATTAATGAATGCTTCAGAGATCATAATTTAGAGAGGAGAACACATGTTACTGATTGGTCAGGAATAACAACCCATTAAAACACAGACATAGAGTTTCAGGCTTGGTCACTGAGGGATGAGAGCATGAAATTTGTCCTGCTATCCGAGGCGAAGCAAACTTAACTCAAGGTCCACATAGTAGCCTTTTCTGGACTTTTAAACCACATCTGTTGGGTTATCATGACATTTCTATGTCCCAAAGAGGAACAAGGGAGTTTAAGGGTGTTTTGAAGTGGGGTTGTATAAGGTACTTATCTTCAGCCAGTGTATTACAGTACAGTAGACAACAGTTGACATGATCCTAGTTTGGGGAAGCACACGGGTAACTAAGAAATGTCAATGGGGGCAGAAATAAAACATAGTTTTGCCACATAAAAAAGGCAAACCTAAAAAGATCTGTATCAGTTTTATATCACTCTCATTTTCTCTTTTTCTCTTGCAGAATATTGGAGGTGTTGGTCCACTGCTAATGTGAGTTGGGATCCAAGTGTATGTTTATGTTAAAACACAGAAGTCCCAAAATAACGATGGAGACACTGGTAAACCAGCATGTCCTGTGTTCTGAGAGGTAAAATTACTGTTTTTGTCAAAGGAGTCTGGTGGCTTTGGACAGAGCATAGATCAATATAAACACTTCAGTTTCCTGTTGGAGAAAGCTGTCTGGCGACTGGGTAAAGTGCTGAAAATACTCTAAATATAGATTACACTGAAAATGATATTGATTTTTTTTTTTTAGGTGACTAAAATTTGTTTTGTTGCTGTCCCTGTCAATTGCAGTACATAGCTTAGCTTGTCCAAACTGGTGGTGTGCTGACTGCCGTCTGTAGGTAATATTGACTATGAATAAGTACCTCACACAACACCACTTAAAAAAAATTTCAAACGTAGATTAAGCTCTAACCTTTAGGTTTTCCAGCCTTGTCATTTGTCTGTTTTGTTCCTTTATTTTTTGTTTTCAACAATATGTGTTAACTTGATTTTAAATGTAATAATTACTTTTTACTACTTTGACAAATAAATGATTCCCTAACTGTAGAGGGATTGCTTTGAAATATGTTTGGACATCATGTTTAAACAGAGCACATGATGGGAGGCCGGTTAGTTCGCAGCATGGCTCAGTGCTTGTTTGTTTCCCAGCCACCAGCCTCAGAGAGAGCTGTGCAGATGGCAGACTCAGCTGGAGAGAAGGCCAGTGGTGCTGCTGATGCTGAGGAAGATCAGTCAAAGCTTATCCCACGCCGTCGTCATCTCTCATGAAAGCAGAGCTGCCCTGCAACTGTTCCCCCGTGCTTACCTATGAAATCGTTGGACTTTCCGATGTCGTAGTCCCACACGGTCACCTCCAAGGTCTTTTTGGTGAGGTCTGCATATTTTATGTCGTAACAGAACTCCTACAGAAAATGAAAGAGCAGAAAACAAGGGCTTCAGTAGTTAATTTCTTCAGTATGTATTCATGTATATAAACAGTTAAATTTTTCATCTATTCATATCACGAAGTAGGAGGCCTAAAATGTGTGTTCAAAGGTCCTAAACACGTTGAATGACGTTCATTCTGCTTCATCTCTCTCGCAACAAAACAACCATCTGTATGGTGTTGGGTTTGCATAATTGTCATTACAAACCTGAATGCATTTGACATTTGTTTCATTTTCCGGTGAAATTGATTCACATAATTCTGAGCGCCTCATTGACTTTTAATTTTTTTGTGTCTGTTGTGCCTAAAATAATATGCAGGTTAATGTTGTGCAATAGTTGCCTTTCCTCACTCTCACATCCAGTCCTATTAGTTCAGGACACTTAGACCCATTCAATAAACTACAGATGTCAGATGTAACCTGTTTGGAGCACAGAGGAATTAAATGTAAAATACACACATGGGTACTTGTGTGAATGACAGTATAATCAATAAAATACACTGTCCACTAAATGAAACATTTGATATCAATTTGGACTTTATAAAGGAGGTGCATTTATTCTGCATTTCAATCTGTAGTTCAATCAAGGTTGCTACTCCACCTTAATGAAATCGATGCCTTGATATGGAGGAGGACCTCATTGCTCGTCTCTGACAGAAAGGCCAAGAGGTGATGGAGGAATATGGGCGGAAAAAATGTCAGAGGAAATGTCAAGCCGCTGGTCTGTGTCAGTGTTTGGCCAGGGCCGTCTGATCGTATACAGGCAGATACTTCCGAGCCAAGCTACCTTGTGCCATGACGCACTGAGGTGCCTGTTCAGCCTTGAAAATGGGTTTGACATCCTTCTGCAAAAACATGTCTGAGTCCTCAAGGTCTTTAGCAATGCATTTCTGATTTCAACAGTATTTCATTAAAAAAAAAATATAGTAAGAGTTTAACAAAAAAAAAATGTTATGATTCAAATGTTGCTAAATTCTGATTGGAGCACAGAAGCATGTGACTTCACCAAACCAGTGGGAAGAACAAAGACAAAAACACAAATAAGGAAATCACTTATGAAAAGTTGAAAACAGTTTGGCAGCAAATTGTACGTTCATGTTGGATCACATCACTCATGGTGAGAACCTGATTGAGAAAATATATTTTTAGAACCTTTAAATAAATGATACAGATGCTGACACATAAGCCCTGTCAACATCAAACAAAGACTTCCAGCAGATGAGAGAAGATATAAAGTATCTGTGCTGCCAGAAGATATCGATGACCTTTGTGACCTACATCTACCTACATCCACAGACAGCTTCAGTTCTGCTGCTCTCTCAAAAAAAAGTAATCTCACCATGAATTCAGAAAAATGTGTTTCTTTTCGATCTGACTAACCTCTCAGAATGGATTTTGTAGGCCTTGGGGTTATGGAGGTTGCTGACACGCAAAAGCACCGGATAAATGCTCAAGTAGGTAAAAGAAAAATCGGCAAAAAACACTAAATGGATGTGGAGCTGCAAGGTTTTCGCACTACAGCGGTGGTTTATACCTCGTTGAACTCAGGATTGAGCGTCTTCTTTTTCACAGCAGTCTTGTGCTTTGACTTTTTGTTCTCGTCAGGCTTCAGATACCTGCATGCAGGAGAGCAGAGCAGAGAGGGAAGAGGGAAAGACTTATTACAGGACGAGCAGGGAAAAAATATAACAGATTGATTTATTAAATATCTGTACAAGCCTGATGTATCATTTGAATGTAAATCCTCATATACAATGTAAAAGCATCATTCTGCTCATTTCTGTCCTCTAGAGGGTGCTGTGGTACCGCCCTCTATCCAGCCATACAGTTGCATTACATTACACACACTACATTATATATCTGACTTTAATAGACTCCACCTGTGCTTTTATTAAAGACATTTCTTTCCACAGTTGGTAATAAATAGATGCTGCTGTGTCATCACCTCTCAAAAACAGGTCTTCTCCATCAAGGCTAATGTCAAACACATGGATAGTTTAACAACAAAATTTCATTTTAGTGTCTTTTGATAACATTACAGAGGTGAAGACCACTCGCCTCGTAACAATAAAACAGTTTGTCAGTCGATATCCCCACTGTATCACAGCAGTGCAGTATATAGTTTCTTTAAAGCATTAAATATCAATATGAGGTTTTATGAGTACATTTTTAAATCATCTTTACAGTTTTCAAAGGTTACTTAACCACTTCATGTGTTCTTACTACACACAGTTTCCAGTCTATTAGGTACAACTAATGCAGAATATAAAGCACCTAATGTTAAAGCTAATGCAACTGTCCTGCAATATATCTAATCTATCTGATATTTAACTGTTTTAGAGGACTTCATGGTCATTTTGGAGGCTGTAATTTACAGTGTTTAAATGTGTTGTGTTATGGTGAGAGGTGTTTCCAATATTTAGTCTACTCCAAACTACAACCTTTAAAATGGCCAAAAGGTTGAACCGAAAATCAGCCTTCACGAGGGGAGAATGTATTTGTTTAGGTGTAAAAAACTGGCAACTGAACCGTGTTGTGAAATGCAATGTAGATCTAAGTTGACACGATTGTCATTTGTTGCTGGTGTTCCCAAAACATTGTGTTTACTTATCAGTTTGCATTCACTGCAGTCCATGAGTCAGTGGTGAAAACACATTGTTAGTGCTACTGTTGCTCTGGGTACAGGCGTTGGTGTTTATGAATGTACATCCAGTGTGTGTGTGTGTGTGTGTGTGTGTGTGTGTGAAGGTGGGGCTTTCTGCTCCTGTTCTGCTTTCATAAATGATGCAAAAGGCAGATTGTACTCATATGAGACCCTGAGTGGTGTAGTGTATGTTTGGCCAATAATGCTCATTCTGATTTCGTATATTTCAGTGCAGTAAACAATTACAGTCGCTTGTCACATCCCTCTTCTTTTACTTTTACACGCTCACTGAGCCCACACACTCTCCACTTTCCCAAGGTAGCACAGAGTCTTAAAGGGAGGGTAAGTGGGTTATTACTCACATACGTACCCCTGGGGGAAAGAGGGCTGAAATTGTTGATGAGGATATTGCAGTGAACCTAATTGTTGTCATGTAATGGGACTACTGACCCCCAGGCAAAACAAGCTTAGAGTGAAAGTTAGGATGCAAGCAATACTATTGTGCAATACAATGCTTTTAAATGTTATTGCACTGCGTAAATTGCTGCAATTTTGCTGTACTGCCATTATTATGTTTTTTTTCAGCAGCTGTGCAATGAAACCAAACATTCATTCTTAAGAATATCTTTACCTCTCAGCTTAATGAAATGCACTTGTCATTGACTGAAGAGCATCGATCGGCATTTACTCCATTGTTTCTCATGCCGACTACCATGTTTGACGAATGTGCGTCTGCAATCTACATTCATAAAATTAAGAATTAACTCGAAATTATCAAAATGTCAGAGCAAACCATTTACAGTTGAGGTGGCAGCTGTGACTTGATGCATCAGATAAACTCTTGCTAGACGTGTTCTGCTGAAAGAGGAGAGAAATCATGCAGCCATGTCTGTCTGACAGAGTATACATTTCCTTTATTCCCCCTCACATGAGCTTGCCAGTAAATCTATTATCTGTCCTTCAAGCTTCAGGGAGATTTTCTCAACCTCAAACTGTTGGAAAATTGTTGCCAGCCCCTCTCCTCCTCCTCGTGCTTTTGTTCTCAAGGTGTGCGCACCAGAGTCGGAAATTAATTGCACTTTCATTGCTCACCCAGATGAAAGACTTGGGAAATGTTCAGGTGTGATAAATAGGACTCGCCTTCAAATTGCAGCCCTGCGGATGGCCTCTTGTGCTGTGTGTCTTTCATGCCACTGATAATCACAGGTAGTCTGCCTCTTTTCTGCTAAAACATCAGCACTGCCAGCTTATCTATTTCAGCACTTCTACAGTGCTTTGTACATTCACTAAAAATAACACGGCCATGACGAGCATCAGCTGTTTTGAGGAGAAATGTTTGTCGAGAAGAAAGAAGTAATCAACAGGTGGCTTTATGTGAAGACAACTCACATTTGTATATCACGGATGTGGTAAATGTACAAATCCTTTTTTCAAAGTATATCAATTCAGGTTTTTGGGAAACCTAAGGATGGCAATGATACTTTGTTCCACAGTAAGATATCCCGATGACTGAAGCCCAATCTGACATTGCTTCAGTTTAGAACTTTGACTTTGCGTCTTTAAATTGCCAATGCTCACATGTTTTCTTCAACCAAAGGCATGGCTACTGAAGGACAAATGGCGGAACATGACATACAAATGGTAAGTACCATATTATGCCAGTGTATTAATTCACCTGTGCTTCAAGATTGAGGGTGAGAGTTTCTTTGTGTCTTTGTTGGCTTATCACAGCCCCTCTTTTCTGACTCAGACTTTCTTGTTTGTGTCTGATTGCTGTTTCTTTATCTTTAAAACTGGCCAAGTAGTTAAAAACATTTCACATAAAACCTCCCAGAATGTAACCAGGTCTAGATGGAAGAATTAGTTCAACATCAAAAACATTAATTTAACTGATTCTCTTTCACATTTAGCCTGATGAATAATAATCTTTAATATGAAACGACTCCCTTGATGTCTTCCCAATATCGCCTGATATCAAAGTTCGTAAATTCGCTCTGCTCTACTTTCAAAAACCGTGACAAAACCAGACACTGTGGATAAAACCAGTATTTTAATATGGCAATGCATCAGTGTCGACTTCAAATGATGTTAGATTCAGGTAGATACATTGGTCTCTAGTGATTGATTAGGGACAATCGAACCCTCCTCCCCCAGGGAAACTGATTAGAGTGGAAATTTAATGATGCTGGTGAGTCCCTGACCCGCTGGTGCAAACATAAGGTCAGATTTTGTCCTTGTCCTTTGATTGATAATAATGAATCTATAAAAATGATTGTAGATTCTGCAAAGTATTGAGTTTTGTTTTATCTTTTTCTTTCCCCATGAGTTGTTTGAATGATGGCCCCGGATTTTAGTGATTAACTTGGTGAGTATAATCTTATTACTACTGATAGAAATGATGGCGATGATCCAGCTTCAGTTTTGCATACTGACGTTTTAACGTAGGGGTCGGAGAAACCATTGGCATCCATGGCGGCGAGGTGAGCACAGCGTATAATGCCCACTACCAGGCAAGACTTCTGGGTGTTGTATTTAAGAGAAATCATGATGCGTCCTCGCTCCTCCAGGGACTTGTCTTCTGTCTTGTTGACCTGCAGAGGTACAAATGACAGGATTTTGAAATAACAGTCAACCAAATGCTGGTATGTAAGCTACCGAGTGGCTGCCAACCAGGTTTCCCTCTGAGCAGCATCATTTGCTACTGTTCTTCATTTCTGGCATCATCATCAGTTGGGATTTACTCAAAGCTTTCATTTCCCATATGCTATTAATCCATGTAGACAACAAAGTCATTTTTCAGGAAATGTTTTTACTCTGTAAACCCTGGATTTAATTAAGTTTTTAAATCCCAGGAGTTTGTTTTGTCCTCTAAAGCATTTTGTAAAAGTAAGTTGAATTTAAAAAGTCTACAGCAGCTACAGCGCTCGTGTTCTTGACAGTTGTGTGTCCTGAAAATCAGCCCAACACTGATTGGCTGATTGATGTCATCTCCGTTGTAGATGGTGAATTAATAGCCTCATCAAAATTAATTTGCCATGTTCTTTAGAGACAAGATAAACAAGTGAACTGACACATGACCTGTGTGAAGAGTGTGTCTGCTTTTATTCCACACCAGTCCTCCTCGCTGATGAGCATAAATTCAACAAGAGAACCGTCCAAATTCAAACATTTTTGTTTGTTTGGTTGATTTGACATTTGATATTTTCACATTTTCTTTTGTATCACTGATGTTAGTAATCTTTATCTTAGTGACACCATAACCCCTCATTTTAGTCCACAGATAGCACCAAACCTTAACACAGGCAAACAATGCCTCAAAAATAGTAGCTCAGTACCTGTGTAATTGAGCTTCAGCGATAAACTAACATCAACCATGCCAGTAAAGATCATTTTATTTGAACTGGATTAAAATAGTTTGTGTAAATTTGATGTGGGTATTCCAAAAAGGAAATTCACAATCTATACAGAATAGTTTACAGTCCACGACTGTGACACAGAGAGTCCTGAGACCCATCTAGGGTTATATCTAGGCAACAAAGTTACTTTAATTAATGTTATGGAAAGTTCACAGTTTTAGTTAAATGTTAATAATCATGTTGTGTTTCTTAATTCAAGTCATTTTTTTCTCTATTAAACCAAGACCATGACCTTTACCTAACCTTTACTAAGTGTTGGCAGTAATTAAAGTAGACCACAGACACCTATCCTTATCGTCTGCATCACTGACGCAAAAACCGGGTCGCTTTCCATTGTCCCCAGAGCTGAGCTACATGAACAAATTATCAACACCACTTTGGAAATAGAGAAGAAAGACACATGTTCACTTAAGAGTTGAAGGAACAATATGTCAGATATTTCAGAGATTTCATCAGAGATTAAGGATGCATGCTCAACAGAAATATGAGCTTCTTGACAACAACACTAGTCAATATATTTTTTCTTTTAAAATTTTAGTTATGAAGTCTTTGAATTCAAGTATCGAAATCATGTCATATAATCATCATCAATAAACAGCGGGACCTGCTCGGTTCTTACTGCCAGATAAAGGCTACTTTCCCGGGGTAAGTGAGCCACAGAGTCCATATGGAGGACTTACTGGGTCACAGTGACATTTAGCTCTAAATTCTCAAAAGTTGCCAAAAACAAGATGACCACATTACTGTTGCTTAAAGGAGATGACTCTCCAGTGTTTTGAATTGGACTGCATAAATATCACTGTTAGAAGTAAGGTTACATATTGTTCCTTTAAACTGACATTGTCACAATTTTATATTGAATTAGGGAAAAGGCAAAAGCTATTAAAATTACGTGCATTGCGTAATAATAATAAGTAACTACAGCAGGTTTTGACATTAGGGTGGAGGGACGAGTATCTTTAATATTAGAGGAAGATATTAGGAGAAAAAGCACACGTTTGGTCATTCATTTAGTCTGTATAGAAGTCTCGTAAATCAACTCTTATAATATTGTACCTGGTGGCAGATGGAATTACTTAATGAAAGCGAGGCTTGGGAACCTATGAATGGTATCATTGTTCTTTGGCTATGACGCTGTGCAATCAACAGTTACTTCACACTGATAAGTTAAAAGTGACTGAACAGTAAAATTCCTACATTTAGATTTTCATCTCTAGAGTTGAAACTATGTTATTTCAATAGCGTGGCCTATGATATGACTGATTAGCTGATTGATTGGATGGGTGGTTGAACACTTGAATAGTGGATCATTCATCAGCTCATTCATTCATTATATTCTGAAGATCTTCAAGCTTGCAGTTCTACCTCCAGCCTTGACATATGGGTCCATTATCTCTGCCTGAAATCAACCATCCAATCAACCATCAATCAGCTCAGTTTGATGGCTCAGTCGGTTCTTGCTTAATGGTTAGTGGTGAAGTAGCAGTTAACAGACATCATAATGTTATTATATTGGTATGATTGTCTTTTGTTCTAATACTTTAAGTAATTTGCAGAGGACTTTAAGCTCTTCAGAGAGAAAAATACATACTTCAGCATTTGACTTTTTAAAGAAATGCAGCCCAGGCCTCTAAGAAGCTATCTGAGCTTTGTTTTTCCCCACTATGACCAATGACTTAGAAATGCAATTTACCACCAACACTCCCACAGTTGCTGATTGCAGAAATATGCATTGGGTTTTTCTGTGCATCAGCACATTTATTCTAAGTACAAGACCCTCTATATCAGCAGAGAAATTGGACAGGCTTAACAACTTCAAACTTATCAAGAGCTACTTGAAAGTGCACTGACCAGTGGAAATGCGGGCATTGGGACTGTGAGTTTATTCGGTTTGGTTTGTACCATTTCAAATGGATGTTCATTAGTTTTTTTTTCTGTCTCATTCAACTTCTCTTTATGACAAAGTGCCAATTTCTTCACACTCACACTAAGCTATAAAATGAAACTTAGGAGACATATATATATATATATATATATATATATATATATATATATATATATATAATATATATATATATATAATATATATATATTATATAGTTCTAGAAAAAGTAGTTTAAACACTTTGTTTTTGACCAAATTAGATTAGATAGATTTTTATCATCCACACAGTGGGGAAATTTACTTATGACAGCAGCAAAAAGAAAAGTGTACTAAACACTACAGAAATTAAGTAGAAAAAATGGCAACAACATTATGAACAGACAGAAGTATCTTGTAACCTACACAATAAACAAAAACAAACAAACAACTGGCAAACAACAGACAATGTGCAAAACAAGTACTTCAGATAAAGTGGCATGATATAAAAAGAATTGTAAGGTAAAGTGACCATGGTATGAAAATATTGCAATGTAAGTGACCAT